>NW_010116414.1:27230-63126 GCF_000699245.1 Pterocles gutturalis
TTTTTGCTTGGGCATCATCATGTAGGAGCTCTGTGACTGAGGCCGGACAGAGTCAAAGCTATCCAGAGTACCTTCTCTAGACTTTATTATTCTTGCTGTTTCCAATAAATTGCAGGATTTATAATTGGGAGGGAGGGGGGCTATGTCTGCAACAAATACTCTCTTATTTGTGGCAGAAGCTTTGGAGATGTAACCAGTGCACTGAGGAACTGGAAGGGAGAGCAACTAAATCCTGAAAATTTTCAGCTTTCTGAGCTGAACTTTGCAGCCTAGTTTTGGGCCTCCTTCTCAGTAAATCATGTTTGAGAGACAGCACTTTAGTTTCTGGTACAGGGCAAGAAAGTTTGCTAGTCTGAGTGCTTTTGCTTAGAGAAAGCAAACTGAAGGGGAAACCCTTCAGATAGGCTTTTTGGAGTGACCTTTGCTTCTGACCACACAGTTAACAACTTCTGAGAGGGTGTTTTTTGACTTAGTGGGCCTTTTAGGGAGATGGGGCAGCAGGAGGAGTCTCAACATATGATGTAACCCATGATGCTGAGGTGATGAGCATTAGGACAGTTTTGTTATATTGTGTTAATGAGCAAAGAGAGGGACAGGAAAGGGATTTTACTGTACTCCCAGCAAGATTTGTCCTTGAAGATGAGGGAGACAAATGGAAAAAAAAAAAAAAGGAGAGAAGTAAATGAACTTAATGCTTCAGTGAACCGTTGAGGTGCTGCAGACTTTTAATGAATGTTTGTATGCTTTGTCTATAAAGATGCCAGAGTGTGTGATGATGTGTATTTGAATCTTCTTGCATGTAAACAGATGTATCCATTATTGGCATAATGCATCAAATCTGAATGATGCTTGTGTTCTGTCTGGAAAGTAAGACAATTTTATCAGAAAATGCAGTCAGGCAAAAAAGTAGCAAAGTGAGCAGAAATTCTGTGATCTAGTGTATGATCAAAGAGCTACAGAGGAAGGAGGAAGAAGGTTTGAGAATAACCCTTTTTGTGTACAATACTTTATGAAATTGAAGATATAATAAACACCGTTAATTACTTACAGATATATTTTTTGGTATACAGCTCATTATTTTAATGCAGACAAATATACTTTGATGGATTATGCCTAAAGGATTTTAGTTCTTCAGGCTCCAGAATTTTGTGTGAGGTATTTGGATTTTCCAAAATCACAGTAGAACACATCATATATCAAGACTGGAACTCCTTGTTATGGTGCATGTGTGGATATTTAAGATGCCAGCAGTTCATTACAGTGGGTTTTCTTTTACCTTAATGCCATGTCCCAAGTATGGTTGTACGTTGCGTGCCATTATAGTGTTTGTGAAAAGTACCTTAATTGTCCTGATTTCTCATAATTGTTGTGAGAGCATCAAGATGCGAAGGTGTAGTACAGCTAGAATTACCAGTAAGTTTTTAATCTAATATAAAAGCTTTGCTTATCCCAAATTGTCGCCTTTTGTAGTCTAATAAAGGGATAAATGTTGTGAATAGTGAAGGTGGTTTACTTGGGAGTTGTTGCGGGAGTTGTTGCATCGGGGTGTATTTGTTCCTATGTATGCTAAATAACAGAACAATAAACCAGTTTTTAGTGGGCGTACTCTCTTTACCTTTTCAAGTTTGGTAGAAAGCAGGAAAATAGAAGCATTCAAGGACTTCTTTGAAGCAGAAAATGTACGAAAGCAATAGGCACAAATGCTGTGGGAATGTCTGTTGGAGAACCACTGGCCTTACTTTTAGATGCTTAAAACATAGTGGATGGCTTTGCTCAAAAACTAATAAACCACCCCAGCTACAGTTATGGGAAAAAACTCATTGGAGCTGTGTGAGGATGAAAGGGTCAATACAGAGGCGTGTTAATGGTGTCGGTGTTGGTTTTGGCCAAGCCTCTGGAAGGCAGAAGATCTGCAGCAGTTCCTGCCTCACACCCCAGAGATGGTTGCAGAGGTTGTGCTGTCACTTCTGCTCCTGCCCTTCAAATTCAAGTCTGTGTTGCTGTCCATCTGCTGTGCCATGGGTCTCTTGAAATTCATGCCATAGGTTATAGATAAAATGGTGGAGTGGAGTTTTCTTACAGAGCTCTTTTTGGGGGCATTTTGGTGGGCAGGAGTTAAGCCTGTTAATCTTCAGAAAAATCTAGATGTTCCAAGCTGTGGATCACAGAAGTGTTTTATTGGCACCCCCTTGTATTTCTCTTGGCTGATTGATGGGTTTTAAGGAGAGGCCTCTAACTTTGGTGTTTGGGATGGGGTCGAAGGAGGTGGTTTCGAGCTTTTAAGGTCAGAGGGGCTTCGGTGCAGCGCCAGGCTCTCCACTTCCCTGCTGGAGTTCCTGCGTACATGGTCCTTTGCAGCCTGCCTGTTGCTAGCGTCTGCCCGGGGGATTTTAGCATTGTGGGATGCTGTTCTCAGTGCTTGCAAGTTACTGGGGGAGAAGATACAGTATTTGATACCTGGTTTTAATATTGGTAATCCTTCATAGGTAACGATCTAAGTAGAAATTATCTCTTATGTGGGCTTTTGCATACTTCCTAAATCTACAAATCCGTTGTTTGCTATAGATTTTTTAAATCCTTGAAACTAAACATCTTTAACAGTCCAGCTTAACATGTCTTGTGCCCAAGTTCAGAGGAAAGCCATGCCATGGGCTGGGGCAGGCATCCATCCCCGGGGGTGGGCACAGCAGAAAGCCTCCTTCAAACCACGTTTTGACAGACACGGCCTCTCCTTCTGTAAATACTAAGTCTAAAATAGGGAAGTACGCTATGACTGGTTCAGTATGTCACTAGATAATGGTGCTTACTGAATCATTTTACTGGAAATGAAATGCATTTTTAAAGTATCTAGGTGCTTTGCATCTTCCCTGCTTTTCTGGATTTCTAAAGAAAAGAAAAAGTATTTTCAGTAGAGTGTTGTTTCTTTGCATTTGAGGCCAGTGTATTTGGCTTGCTCTCTGAAGCACATTGCAGCTAACCTTTAACTACCCACTTTATAAATAAGAGAAAGCATCACACATAAAGACTTACATAAGCATCACCCTTTATAAAAGCACTAAAAGTTATATAGCTGCTTAAATAAATGTAATAATGTATATGTAATGTAATATATAAGAAATAAATGTGCCTGGGTAGGCACAAGAGCTAGTGGAGGTGGTGCGGGGAGCTGAGCTACTGTGCCTGGGGAGCCGGGCAGAGCAAAACCTCTCAGTAACAGAACAGGGAAAGGCACAGGGTTGATCCGCTCCTTGCGGCACTGTGCGAAACATGTGATGGCCTGGGATAATCTATGTGAAGTCACAGGAAAAAGACACATTTCACTGAATGTTCTCAAATGTGTACGGTGCAAGCACGTGAGCTTGTAAATTCATTTTAGCAAGGTCTTTGTTCTCAGCAGTGACACAGAAAATGAAGCCTTGAGTCCTAGAGCCTCACTCAGCATGTGTGCTGCCTCCTCATGCAAAATTTAGCACCAGCTTTGTTTGAAAGTACTCCTCTGAACATAATTTGAACATGCTTATTTTTTGGTTGGGATTCTAACCATGTGCAGCCATCTGCTACCAGGTCTTTGGTTTTGTCACGGATTTTGTTTTATTACCTTTATTGTTTTATCTTTGCTCTCTTTCTGTGCAATGTTGGATGGATCTTCACATCCCATCTGGTTTATGCGGTGGATGGAAAGTCTGCTGATCCAGGACTGTGTCTCACACAGTGTGTAGTATTTTTATTTTGAATTACTTTGCCCTGATATCATATCTGCCATTAAACAGATAGGGCAGTCATCTACTTACAAGCATGCCCACTTGCTGAGCGTTTCTCTTCCCAGAGAAGATTTAAGAGTGTGTGGTCCGTTGCCTTTACTATAATCCTAATTCTTTTATTAGAGGTTGTATCCTAATGCTTTTCTTAGTCTTCGCTGTGTCGAAATTTCTGAACCAGAACTTCTGGTCTTACAGTGTAAAATCTGTTGTTCCAGGAGTGTTTCTCAGAGAATAGGATGTGCTTGACTGAATTAGAATTATTTAATAGTAAAATCTGGCATCATAACCTCTGGCAAAACTGTCTTTGAAAAATGTGAACTGCTACTGTGTTGTGATATACCAGGATGGGGCAGTATCAAGAAGTCTGCTACAAATGTGATGGAGAATCAGGCATCAGGAAAGGGATTACTGACATTAGGGGAAAAAAAAGATTTGTAAAATGAAATTAAACTGTTATTTACTATTTTGACACAATCTCTGTTCCAGTGATGTGCAATTAAAGGACATAAGTTTGAGCTGGCAACAAGAAACTTTTTAAAAGGGCAAGAGGATTGTCGTCCTTCAAGACGGTAGTTTTATAACGTGCTCTCTGCCCAGAATTCCCCTTAGGGGATGTTTTCTCCAGACAGGTCAGAAACCCACAAGCCAGAGGTATCTGGTTTTGTCCAGCCCTTTCCTACAAGAGCAGGTAAGCAACTGCTGGAAAACAAGTAGCTGTTATACTTGTGTGTTGGATCACTTGAGGGAGTTTAGTGATTTATGAGCTCACCAAAAGAGAAATTGTGCCATCGTGGTTTATTGTTAGAGTACCTCAGTAGAACACAGATGTACAGCAGTAATCAAAATGCAAGAGATGCTGAAGAAGGCAGAAGAGTACAGGAAAAAGTGATATATACATATAAGCCTAACAGTGGTGGTAATAATACCAACCCTTTGCGGTGTGCATTTGGTAAGAGTTTTGCAAGCCCTTCTGTCCACGGTGCGGTCATGGTTTAGCCATGGCTTAGTGGCAGCTGGGTAGGTGGCAGGGGAAGCCGGGGTAGGGTGCTGGTAGGGACAAGGGGACAGCACAGGGCCTGGGAGGCTGGGGAAATGATCATCCAACTTACACCTTGCAGGCGAAGTGTCGAGGAGAACCTGGTGCAGTGCAAGTTGGTATGTTGCTGTACTAGAAGAAAAAACAATACTGAAGTTGAATTATGTGTTGCGATCCCAGCATGTGACAGTAGAAATTAAAACCAGAGCTGGGCTGGGATGCTCTATCAGTCAAAAAAAAAGTACTAATGCACAGCTCCCTCAGTCATGGCTTGTGCTGGCAAACAGAAGTAGTATTACAATTTTTGCTTATTTTTAGGACCTGTGCATGTTGCCCCCCCCCCTCTCAGGAGGCACAGGATTGCTCTCCCTTCGCATGTGCTTGTTTCCCCTGTGCAGTCTGTGGGTTACTTGTTCAAAAAAGCAAAGAAACCTAGTCTTATAGTTCAGCAGCATTGAAGATAAATGTGTCCTGGAGTGATACAGGTAGAAGCTTGTCTGCTAGCCACAAGTGTTTGAAGTGGTTCTTTCTGATGGATTTGTGTTTCTATTAGACTAGGCCAGGCAAAATAAATGTTGCAGTTGCCAAGTGAACTCAATTTAGTTCATCAAACTGCCACTTGAACATTAATTTATTTAAAGCAATAACAACAAAACTACTACTAAAGTTTAAAGCTCTGCACTTAAACTTCAGTAGTAACTACAATGAATGAAAAAAGTTTCTAGGTGTGAGTTCTGTGTATATGTAAATAATGGGCAGAACTAAATTTTATTTGTAATAAGAAGTTGAATTGAAGGCAAAAGGAATCACATGCAAAGTCGTAAGTGATTGCTATTGCCCATATTTTCACATCCCTAAATAATTCATTATAATTCTATATAATGAAGGAGTGTTACATTAAAAAACTATGCTCCTCCCCAGCTCCTTCCTTCCTTTTGAAAACCAGAGGGGAGCTTGTTCCAAGGGATTGTTTCTTTCTGTGAGATTCATCAATTGCTTGCAAAATGGAGCCCCACTTTAAATGAGAATTTGCATTAGCGTGAGGATGCTGTTACCTTATTTTCAAGGAATTTGATTTTATAAAGCAGATGCACATTTTATGTATAAAAGTCAAATGGAATAGCATACTTTCAATTATGCCAAATGTCTAGTATTTCTTTAATGTATTGATATGAGTTAGTTGATACAATCAGACACTTTAATATTAGGGTTTTTTTACTTTAATTGCATATTCATGCATACTGTTAATGACACTGCAGCCCAGGCTGCATTGCCCAGAGCTGTGGATGTATAGCTTTCCGTCTTACGTTTGGTGGCTGTAACTCAGTGGTACATCGTATCCGTTACTTTTGCTGAAATGATGTAGGCTTATTTTTTTGAGCAGCAAGGTGTACCATTAATTGCCTTTGAACTTTGTGCACACAATATTCTGATTATATTATAGGCTGTTAAGGTGAATGAAATAGCTTCATGCAGGGTTTATCGGGTATATTTGTATTTGAATTCATGTGCCTGTGCAAATCAGCAGTCAGATGACGCAAGCTTGCACCCGTACTTGTGTGCATTGCTTCTGAAATTGGATCTAGTTTGACAGAGTAAAATGCACTCCAGGATTTTTTTTTTTCATTTTTATAGAAATGTTTGCCATAAAGACTACTCTGAATGTTTTGCATGTTTGAACAGCCAGCGAAGTATAACTGCAGTTCTGTATGAAGTCATATGTCTTAGCAGAGCAAAGTCGACATATGCTGTGAGTCTTCAGCAAAACACCCGTATGTTTGCATTATGTTGGGGTACTTGCTAAATTGAAGCATTAGCATTTACTTATGAAATGAGGGACTGTGGGTAGGTGCCAGGATGGTCCCCTACAAAGGCAGGTACAGCTAAGGACAAGGCACAAATATATTCAAATTTCAGTGCAGGATTTGAGAGTGATGCTACTGGGAGCAGAGACTGTTAACAGAAGCTGCAGATTTTGTGTTTTGGGTTACCAGAAAGTGTTTTAAAGGCTTACTTTTGCAGTTTTATTTTGGACACCTCTAGAAGGCATTTCTGTTAACAGTTTGCAGGCATTAGAGTATATCACTGAAGGATAAAGACAACAAAATCCTTTTTTTTTCTAGTAAACTGACTGGCTTTTAAAGGCTTCAGGTCAAAAGCACTGAAAAATAGCAAGGAAATTCATGTGAAATACACATCTTGGTGATTAGCAAAGGTATATACATCTATTTGCTGAACTCTGCTTTCCCCCAAATGCATTGGGTGTTGATTATTTTCAAAACTGGCTTTTTAATTGTAATACTCAAGGGCCACTTCAGCTCCCTGAGATGACCCTCTACTGGACAGTAAACTTCTAGTCATCTCACGTTGATTAATTAACATGTTTTTACATCCGTGCAGCCACTGGGCTACCTTGGTTTGTTCATTTAACACGTGCAAGTTGTAGTTTTTTGGAGGTTTCAGACAATGCGCTTAAGGGAGCTGAAGATTTATGCCAGCTGAATCATGTGCTTTCACAATCCGCTGTCTGTTCAGTGTTATCGACTTCTCAAAAATATTCTGTAATTTTTCTTTTAAAAAAAATATCGGGGGGTTTGGGGATTATTTAATTGAAATGTCAGAATTGCACAGCATTACAGTGATTTTAGTCTAATCATGTCAGCTGAGTTTCTTCTTATTAATTAGTACTGAAGCTGTGAGCATTGTTTGTTTCATTAACATGTAAATTTTTGTCTTACTGCTGAAGGCAGTGCAGTCTCTTTGGTCACTTATGTCCTTGGTTAAAAGCCTTTTTTCCCCACTTCCATCTGACCAGATACTTAGGTGATCCATGAATCATCTTGTTTGCTGGCTGATGAGCTCTAGTTGCTGCTCATCAACCTTCTGGGCTAACCCAAATTCATCTGGCTGGTGAAATGAGGCTGCGTCAGCAAAAATAACTGTGGACTGTGTTGCAGTTAGTGCTGTAATTCAGCAGAAATACTCTCAAATTGTTTGAAACAATGTGTTGGTGTCAATTTGTTTTGTGTGGAAAAACTAAGTATTTCAAAACACTTCAAACCCTCTCTCTCCTGCTGTGCAAGTGCAAAATGTAAGTGTTCTTCCCTTCATTCCCCTTCCAGGAACTGGATCCACGAGCTCCTGACTTTGTGTTGCACTACATGCGTCTTCGATGGTTCTTGCAAGTTTCACACTGGGTATATGGAAGTTAGAATATTGCACTAAAGTTTTTGTAATCTAATAAATCTCTGAGAACAAAGACAGGAGCTACTTTCAGACTGAAAGTTTAAAGAAGATGATATTGGAGGCACCATTTAGAAATTATTCCATTCTTTGCAAACAGAGCCTGCCACTCATTCACAAAAGTTGCCCTATGCCAAGCTAAAAGTTTAAAAGGGTGCAGTACTGGAAGCAAACCTAACATCTAACAATTTTGCTGCTTTTTTTTTTTTTTCCTTTCAGTGGGCGAGTTTGTGAGTGATGCCCTTCTGGTACCAGACAAATGCAAGTTCCTTCACCAGGAAAGGATGGATGTGTGTGAAACTCATCTGCACTGGCATACTGTTGCTAAAGAGGTATATTCATCTGTCAAAATTTCCTGTGTTCCTTCTTTGAAGTTGTGTCAGTCTTCTGAGGATGTTTAAATATAGCAGTGACTTGGAAAACAAAAAGCGTGAGTGAATGGCTTTTTGTTCTGCTTTATAAGGTAGGAAATAGGAGTCACTCTGCTGGGCACATCAGAGTCTGATACTGGATATTTAATGTTGACCTTTGAATATTGACCCTGTTTCACAGCACTGCTTTCCACCCCACATTGACTCACATAACCACCATGTTTTCTGCCTCCTCTGGCCTCCTGCGTTAGTGCTCCTCTGGAACTAAAGATTGATCACTAATGCCTAGGCTTTGCCTTTATCATTGTCCTCAATATGGATATTGGTATGCTAGGTGCTTCACAGAGATCAAACATGCTTCAGAGAATGCATTATGTGAAATTTAGCATAAAAAGGTGGGAGAGATGATAAGACATTTAAGTCAAGCACAGAGTTTTTACAATCTACCAGTGCTTTACAGAAAACAGAAATAAGTCTACCGTTATAATTGCTGATGCCTTTTGGACACCTTTGTCCTTACGTAGAGGGGTTGTAGGAATAAAAACTGAGGTAAGCTTCAAGAAGATTTCTGTCTGCTATCTTGTGTGGAACCTCTGAGTTTATATGTTATCCCACCTTCTGGAGATCAAAATGGAAATGTGCTTAGCAGCTTTTCAAATTTTCTGTTCTTGCTTGAATCATACTGTTGCCCCCCAAATGAAGCATTTAAAGCACCAACCTTCATGCAGGCATATTCTAGTCCATTTTAAGTACTTGCAAACTTGGAATGGCATAGCCTAGGAGAACATCACTGTGCCCCATTGAACTATTTTCCTTTTTTCACTTTTCCTGCATCACTGTATCTTTCTGTCCTACATCACTGTGTCTTGAAGGTATAATTATGCATGACTGTTTTCCAAACAAGGCTAGAAGGTACTGTACTGGCAGTCGTGTCAGACCAGATACAGTGTGGTTCCAGTACCTCAGATATTTTAAACGTTAATCTGTCTTGCAACGAACTCTTTAATAGCATTAAAACATGGGGATCAGGATTAATGCATCGATTATCGTTCTGTCTTCAGGTTTTCTGTTTATGAGGCAGAACCTGTGAGGATTTTAGGCAAGAAGATAGAGAATTGTCAAGTATGTGGGAGGAGACAAGTCTTTCTATACTGAAAAAGACTAAAGGGCAGAGGAGGGGAGAGCTTGTTGCTTACAGTGGTCATGCAGACACAGGTAGGGAGCTACCTGCAGTGCAGGTAGTGAAGGCACAGGTAGTGAGCACTCTAAATTGTGTTTCAAAATTCAGAGATCATGCAGTTCACCAGCTTCAACATCCTAAGGCAGCATGCAGCCCCTTAGATTTTCTCGAGGTCTGTGACATTTTTTCCAGCCTCCTTCATGACAGTGTTGTTGCTGTTCTCTTTCTATTATCTGTAGTCATGTAGTGAGAAGAGTATGAATCTACACGACTATGGCATGCTGCTGCCCTGTGGAATCGACAAGTTTCGTGGTGTGGAGTTTGTTTGCTGCCCATTAGCAGAGGAAAGCGACAATCTTGATTCAGCTGATGCCGAAGATGATGATTCAGATGTCTGGTGGGGAGGTGCAGATGCAGACTATGCAGATGGAAGGTACGAGTGACTTTCTACCCTTCAAGTTGTTATTATCATCTTATTAAAGATGCCAAAAATCTGTCTAAAAGATCTCAGCGTGAGGAAGTGCTCCTTATAAGTGAAATTGCAGCTAGAATGGTTGAAAACATCGGTGTTCTACTCTTTTATTTTTAACTTTCTACAGAAAAGCTTATTGTTAATATAGTTACTCTGCTGTCATCTTTTTTCCAATTAGAAGTATTTCTGTATTTATAACAAAAATGCTTAAATACATGCTTCTTGACAACTAAATGATAAATACTGTACTCTTAAGATGCTTCGTGTGCAGTTGGGGTACTGCAGCAGATACTCGGCCAACATAACTGTTGGAGGACTTGAAATGTCTTCATAATAGGCATTAGCTGGGCATCATTATTACTGTAAGAATATTTTTCTGCTGACAATTACTTTCTAAATGTGATATAAAAGAAAATCTGTTTTAATGTCTAGCCTTTGACAGGTTCATTAATACACATCTGTTAAGGTGGAGTATGTAGGTTTCCTTTGCAAGACAGTGGCGGATGGGAAAATACCACTCTTGTCTTTACCCTTTAACATCCCCTGTGCATGAAGGCTAGTGCTGAGCCAAATACGGGTTACAACTGTGTTGTAACTGCGTGTTCTGGTGCTGTCTAAACCTTTTCATATCACTCTCTTGAGCATTTGACAGCAGTTGTGAGGTCAGAGTACTTTACGTCCTTGTAACTGAATTCAAACAACTCTTTAAGATAGCTTTCTTCATAAAACTAAGCTCTACATTCAAATTCTGTTAGAGCTCCCTAGACTTCATACTGTGCTAATGCAGTGTTTCCACTTAGGTGGTGATACTGCATCTTTTACAAATAAGATACAAAATCCAAAATTTGGGGCAGATTACAGTTGGTTTCAAGGAGAAAGTAAAGAGGGACCGAATTAAGTGAATAATGCAGAAAGTTAATAGTTGTGAATTGCATTACGTTTGGACTTTTAAAAAGTCCAGATGGAAGCAAGTTCAGGAACAATATAGAGATGAAGGACAGAGATTAAATTGCTGTAATTTGGTGCAGAGAGATCGCATGAAGACAATGAAAAATTAGAAACCATGTCATGGTGGGCGTCTAAATCTTTCCTGACAAAGCATTAGTAAGTGTTGCAGCAAAGAGTTCTTTGTGAATAATGGAATAAGTTTAATTGAAATAAATATTTCCCCATTGTAATTTCCTGTTTTCTTCCACAAATGGGAGTGGATGGTCAAAACTGTTTGATGCAAGAAACCTGCATCAAGCACCACTGCATCTTCCACCTTGACACCTTCAGGCTTATTCCTATCTGGTACTTCCAACAGCTGTCAAAGTGTTACAGTTTACAACCCTTTCAGTGGGATTTGTGAACCAGCCTTTGGAGTGTTGCTGTGTCACTTCTACATATTTAGCTTAGATTTTGATGGGAATATGTTATTTTAGAGTAAGAAATGAGGTCAGACCCTGCTCTAATTGAGACAAATTTGCTTTTTTTTTTTTCCATCATATGTATATGTACACACACACAAACATAGATACATAGGTCTATCTTATATACCTATTACCTGTCTTATCTATATATCATATTTATTATGTATCTCTATATATAAAATACATAGATATAAAACTGTTATTAAATATATACAATCAAAGATTCCTAAAATATTTTAAATAAGAGAGCTCACAGGGGTGTATATAGGTTAGTTTTATTTGTAAGACAGATATCTCATTTATTTCTGTCTTTTTCATGTTTGTCACTGAACTTTTAATTTACTATTCTAGTCCCTTTTAGAGCATAAAGCAGTTTAATATCTGAAGAGATGAGCTCAAGAATAACTTCATAAATTTTCTATCCTTTAGGAATAGAAGCTGTAATTGCATTTGAATCAATTTCTGCAAATACTGATTTTTTTTTTTCCCCCCCTCCCCTCCCACAGAAGTGCATGCAAAAGGAAATTGAAAAGATCCTTTTATGGGGCACTCGTACTTCAACTGCAGATGAAGAGCCAAGCAATTTGTAGTTCTTTTACACTGACTCACTCATATTTCTTGCTGCCTCTTCAGCTTCCCAACTGCATTTAAACTGTGTATACTGGAGCCAGAAATACTTGAGAAATTTACAGTGTTTATATATATGAATTACTCATTTCTCATGCAGCAGTAGCTGGTAGTTCAAATTTAGTGTGTGTGTATATTCATACATATATATTTTTGTGTGTGTGTAAATATATGTATGCCTTAGTCCTAACCTGACTGTGAGGGAGGAAGGAGGAGAAAATGCAGTGAAAAGCAGGGGGATGCTTTCTTAATGCCAAACTCCCAATATTCTCTGCTATTAAAGCACTTCTGTTTGAAGTGCTCACTTGAGTTTTAATTAAGTTTTTTCACCTTATATGGGTGATCTCACACTGACAATGTTTGCTTCATCTTGAAGCCTTCCAAAGAGTTTAAAATCCCTTTGTGTGTAAGTACATCCTCAGTGTGACACTGCATGAAGGGAGGAGGAGGTGCTGGTAGCTCGTGCACCGGTTAGTGCCAACCCGGCTCTGCTCAGCAGCTCTGAAGCAAAGCCCTCTGCCAGAGGAGGCTTGGGTTCTCCGTGGAGCCTCTCTCTGGGCAGGGAGGGGGTGTGCTGTTAGCTAATCATTTGAGCAAAGTATCCATCGAAGTGTTTTCCTCACTCAGGAATTGTGGTAGCTTTTACTTGGGTCAGATCAAGTGAGGGCAAGTTGTTGGTGTCTTCCAGCTGACTGCTTTTAATACACACAGGGTGCACTCCAAATCCTGAGAGACATGCTCTTTGTTTCAAGGGGGGACGCTCAGTCATTCTGGGGAATTCCTGTGTTTGCTTTCCTGGTTGTTTTTGTGGCTGCTGCTACAAGTACTGGAAAAAACTTCTGTTCATGCAAATATATGCAAATCAGAAGATAGGAGCTGGTCCTTTAGGAGAAGGAGTTTGTGCCATTACTCTGCCACGGGTTTGTGGGGGGAATTCCACAGCGTTCCTGTTGCAGCAGTTACTGGGTCAACTTTTTTACACATTTCTGCTCAAAAGTCACAATTTCTGACTAAAATTAGTTGCCAATACCACATGAGTACTTAAGTAATTGCTCACTCTTCTGGTTTTTGTTGGTTTGTTTAAGATCTGGGGTTGGTTCTGTTGTACAAATAAGGCCTTTTAGATGCTTTTGCCATGCATAGCTCAGTATCTTTGGTATTGAGTCGCCAGGTGGTCCAGGTAGAACATAACCCACTCCTCACACCTAAGCAGAAACCAGACTGCTGTAAATGACACCTGCTGCAGGATTTCATATCCCTTGTTTCCCACATCTGGCTGTGGAGCCTTCTTGTCAATAGCTGTGGGTTTGTCTCTTCTCCTGCCCGTGCCCAGTACCCTTCCTGGGGAGCAGAACCTGCAGGCTGGCTGCTTCAAGCTCCCATCTCTGTGCAACGACACCGGGAAATGTGGGGCATACACACACACCTGTCAGTGGGCGGCTGCACAGCGACTGCCGCGTGCCTCGGTGCGTGGGCCTTCAGAAGGGCTGTGGCTGCTTTAAGACGCCCCAGCGCAAGTGAAGGTGACATGTTTGAGGCAGAGGTGCCAACCCGAAAAGCAAATTATTATATCCTCATTTCTCAAAACTCCTGTCATGACAAAGCAGAATCCAGCAAATGTAGGTGATGTAACTACATTTTAAAGTAACTTTATATATCATACTATTCATGTCTAAATTTTAAAATATTTACATTTATGTTTCTGAGTATTTAGAGGAAACCGCATTATAGCCCTTCATTTTGTAAACACCCTTTTTCAGACTGCCTTTTTTTTTTACCCCAAATAGTTAACTCTGAAGGACTGCATTTTCCTGTTTTGTTTGTCGTGGTTTTTCCTTCTGCACAAGAGAAAGCAAAGCTCAGCAGCACGTTGTATCCGTGCCATCAGAGAGCACATGGAGGCAGCTTGGGCTGTGGTGCTGTCGGAGACAGACATTCTTCCTACCTGACATCCGACCACCACCTGGTTCTGGGCGTAAAAGGAAGTGGCTTGCTTTGTGGTGTGGGTTGTTGGCAGTACTTGGGGACAAGAGGGAGGGTGTATTTTGGTGATGGGTGTGATATACCCCCTTTTTGTTCATGAGGCCAAGAGGCGGTACCTGCCCGTACTTTTGAAATTGCATCATGTCGTGCTCATCCTGAAATAGCATGTAACTCTTGACTAAGAGGTCACGAGCATTTTTCAGCCGTGGTGTTCCTTTCTGTTACCCACACCTTTAATTAAAATTTACCTTGAAGACTGCCTGAGGGACAGACGCATGCAGGTGCTGGCTTTCAGTACATCTGCAGAGCTCTCCCTGCATAGCTACAGCTCATTCAAGTGACCTGCAAACTCTGGCTGCCCTTGAGACTCAGCTTAGCCTCATGGCTGTCCTGCCTGTACCTGAGCACTTGCTGGAGCTTTGATGTCCTTGTTGTCCAAGGTTGAACGTCTTTAGGAGTGATGACCAAGCTGGAAACTACCAGATTTTCTCTGCCTACATCTGTCTCACATGTGCCTCTCCTCATCTTCCCATCACTGTGAATGAGACCCCTCAGGCATTCCTTCCCACGGGGGAAACAGGCTGCTGTCACTTTCCTTCTTTCACAATAGGGAAACGGAGGCACAGTAATCCTCACTGTTGAGGGTTATATAGAAAGCTTTAAGTCCCATGGCTCCAGAGCAGAAGATAGTGCCTTAACTTCAGCCAAGTCTAATTTTTCTAGACAATCTGAATATATTTTTCAAGGTCCAAAATAGGAGATTTCATTTCTCATTGTTTTTCCTTCAGCAGGTTAGGCCAAATTAGTTTTGTCTGTTTGTTGTATAAATGTATGTTCAGGCTGATGTAATGATTGGTAGTGTTGTAAATGTTGCATTGTAGGGAGTAGTGTATTTTATAAGGGTTTGGTTTACAGTTTCTCATAAACTTCTGCCAAGCCAAGTTTTACCGTTTGTTCATACTTGGTGTTAAGAGAGTTAATACTGCAGGGTTTTTTACTACAGTAAGTAATCCAAAAGGGTGCAGTCCACTTTGTGCTGATAATTAGGCATCTGTGAAGTAAAACAAATTTGTGCTATATGGCATGGTAATCATGTTGTTCTCTGGTTTTGCAGCCCAGTATGAGACAGAGCTTAAGGATGATCGCTCATCTCCCATATGCTGCAAAAAAAGTAAAGTGCTGTATAATTTTTGACTCCATAAAGAAGAGGTTTTTTTATCAGTGGTATCTGGAAAAAGTGCCTTTTTTCCTAAGTGCCTCCTCCAACTCTAATCCAAGAAATCCTGAAAGCCTTTTAAAACTTGTGAAATTTTTCTAATGGCAAAAGTAGCATTGTGTATGTGCCTGTTATGTTGAATTGTTTCTAGGTGAGACCCTGAGACCCTGTGCTTTTAATTATCAGTCTTGTTCTAGCATTTGGAGAAGAGGAGTTGCAGGGGCCTGACAGAATTGCTTTGCTGAGTAATTTGTTAGAGATCCTCACTTGACATGGAGGAAGTGTACATTTAATTTCTTTTGTTTTCCAGTTCTTTTTATGTTTTTATATATGACTTAAGTGGTACAAAGATGTCAAGGTATGTTTTACCTAGTGTCTTCCATTCAGAAATGTCTGCAAGTTAACCTCAGCATCAAATCAGTTAAAATGGAAATTCCCCAGAGTGTTGTTATTAAATCAGGCTGTCACAAGGTGTGGTTAAATTGGCCACAGTCATGTAATGTTCTGACCTGATCTAACAACACAGAGTCCTCCTGTTACATCACCCTACTGCCTTGACACAAAGTAGGCAGACAGGCAGTTGGGATGTCTGCCTGCCGCACATGTTTGTGAAAAATGCCGAAGTCTAAATAGTGACACATAAGTAACTAAACTTAGTAGTATACAAGAATCAGTGTAAGAATTTTAAAAGTCAAATTTAATGGGGTTTGGTCATTTCAATACTTGGGAAATTCTCTTTCCTTTTGCAAGTGTAGCTTTGACTAGCTACTGGTGAAGTCCCTTTGTTTGGGTCTCTGCATGCTAGAGTAATGGGAGATTTAATGCAGGCAAGAGTTGGGAAGCTGTTATGTTTTAATTGAGAATGCAGGTGAAAGCTGCATTGCTCTGATGGATGCTTTAGTCTCTTTGGCATTTGAACTACAGCTGGAAGAAACAAACACAGCTTGAACATGGAGAAAAAAAATTGTCAGGGTGTTCATACGCATTGCCTCCTCCCATTTCAAAGAGAAGTTTGTGTTGCATCCCCAGTGAGCCTTAATGGACAGGCTTTCAAACATACATTTGGCGTTGGCTGTCAGCAGCTGGGTATCCTTCATTTAAGTATGGCTGCAGGGAGGCCAGCTATAGACATCTGAAGTAAACCCTTGCTGCAGCTGTGGGGACCCTGGGCTGTCAGAGTCCCCATGCGATGGGGAAGTGCTGCATGGCTGAGGAGAGTCAGGCCCTGAACAGCATCTGAATATGGAGTGTTGCTGATGAAGAAATCATGGGGGAGGGAGGGCAGATCTTTCCAAGATTTTTTTCTACTTCTTAAATTCTTTAATTTCTATCTGTTTCTTCATAGTTGTACCTAGTATGTAATGACACTGTTTCCTGACCATTTTTCCCCCCCTCCATCTTCTTTCCCATTATTCATAGAATCATAGAATAGTTTGAGTTGGAAGGGACCATGGGCCCCGTCTGTCCCTGCAGTAAGCAGGGACATCTTCCACTAGATCAGATTTCCCAGACCCCCATCCAACCTGACCTTGAATGTTTCCAGGGACGGAGCATCTACCACCTCCCTGGGCAACCTGTTCCAGTGTTTCACCACCCTAAGCGTAAAATATTTCTTCCTTATATCTGGTTTAAACCTCTTCTCTTTTAGTTTAAAACCATTACCTATTGTTACAGGCCCAGTTAAAGTTTATCCCCATCTTTCTTATAAGCCCCCTTTAGGTACTGAAAGGCTGCAATTGGATCTCCTTGGGGTTGTCTTCTCTTCTCCAGGCTGAACAACCCCAACTCTCTCAGCCTCTCTGCATAGGGTAGGTGTTCCAGGCCTTTGATCATTTTCATGGCCCTCCTCTGGACCCACTCCAACAGGTCCACGTCCTTCCTGTGCTGAGGGCTCCAGAGCTGGACACAATATTATTCCAGGTGTGTTCTCATCAGAGCAGAGTAGAGGGGCAGGCAGCATTCTTACTGTTAAATGTTGTCTTAGAATCACCAAATCGTAGAATGGTTTGAGTTGCAAGGCACCTTAAAGACATCTAGTTCCAACCTGCCTGCCATGGGTAGGGACACCTTCCACTAGATCAGGTTGCTTGCAGCATTGAGTCAAAAATCTGAGGCTTAATTGAAAGTCCAGCTCTGAGCTCAAAAGATTTGACTTAAGAATGTAGAAATGGGATATCTGGAGTACTGTTGAAGTTTTTTCTATTCTAAAGCTGAAGAAGTATTATTGATCAAGAAGGAGGAAGGTGCCAAGTCTAAATTCTTCATTGGAAACACGCTTGCTGGAGGAAAAAGAAAATTAACATTCTGTCTCAGTTGAGTATTCATCTGTTTTCAAGCCATCTTGTCACTCATGTTGAAACAAACAAGTTCTTGTTGATATAGGCTTTTTCTTTAAATTGGAAGTCAGTTTCTAAAATTTCAGTGAGAAATGCTCCAGTGGGAGTCTCTTAAATGTTTCTTTTAAAAAACAAAACATTAAAAAAAACCCACCCCCTACTCCCCAAGCATTTGACCTAGTAAAGCTGAACCAGGCGTGAAGCTGGATAAAGGGCCTGTACTGCAGTTTCTGACTTAGAAGCAGGAAATGATTTGCATTTCGATGGATAAAAATATTTCCCTTTTTCCATGCTGTGCAAACTGAGCTGTAGGCTGTTTATACCCCTGAAAATGTAAGGAAAACTGAACCTTGTGCCAGCAGTGGTAATGCCTATTGCAGTGGTTCAGGGTCTGCTCAGTGGGAAGCTCAGTCCATGACATGAGAGCAAAGAGGGGTGCAGCCAGAGGCAGTGTTCTCATCAGCTCTCCTAACACAAATTGTTCCTAATTGCGAGTCAGTCCCCTAAAATGAATGTTAGGAGTTACAAACTTGTTTAGTTTTTCTTGCCTTTGTCCTCTCTTCTGAAGTTTGCCATCAGTATAGGTTAACCCCAATTATTGAAATAGGTGAATTTTGCACTACATGAACTGTCCATCACTGAATTGGTATTTTAGAGAAAGTGAATTCATTTGGGGAAATAGTGTGGAAGGTGTTCTGATTTTTGCAATATAGTATTTCAGATGATTGGTCAAAAGTTCGAATATTGATTTTTGTAGTAAACTGTTAGAAACTGAAATAGAAAAATTGCTTTATGCCTGTTCTAAAACATTATTAATGGTACAGCTTATCTAGGAACTGCTGTGTTTTTTTCAGTATTTTAATGAGAAAACCTAATTGCTTTTCTTTACAAATTAAACTAATCATCACCAAATTGTAGGCATACTGTTACTGCTTTATGTTGAATAACTCTAGAAGTATTTTGTCCTATTTGCATATTTAATATGATATTAGCATATTATGTGTCTCACATTCTGACATTGATTGTGTTTGTCTCGCACGTGGGCTCGTATTTGGGTAGTTCATTATATATATTTTTAAAAACAATTTTTTTCCTTTTAAATGTGGAGATTGTTAAAATAAAATTCAGAAAGCACAGAAACACCAGAGCATTAATGACTCTAGAAAGACTGGTAAGTGTTGGGTTTCTCCTTAGGACAAGTAAAGTTAGAATGGAATTGACGAAACAGTGCATTGCTTTGAGAGGTAATTACAGCGATGCTGAGCAGGCAAATCCAATCACCATTTGAGTATAAAGCATTAACTGAAGTGATGGATGAGGCTATGGATGGAGAGAATTAATTTAATTGAGGAAGTGATGAGCAGAAGATAGTCTTTCATGACCCCGTTTGCTAGCTCTGCAGGCTACCTATATGACTTCAATGAATGTTGGGCTTGTTTCAGGAGGTTAATGGCATCAAGCTTGCACATTTAGGAGGAGGTTGACTTGCAGAGAAGGGTTACATTTTTTGACCTCACAAAACAGAGCTATTGGCTGCAGTGTTTTCCTTACGTAACAGGCAAAAAATTTTATATGCAAAAGTTTTGTCACTTGTAATGACTTGTGATGACTGAAATGTGGGAGAGAAAGGTTCCTTTCGTAATGTTCTATATATTCGTGTAGTAATCAAATCAAGAAACCCTTCTGATGTTCTGAGAAGTTCATGTGACATCATGGTGTATACCACCCCATTTCACACGCTGTGCTGTTTATAATACATGAAAAAAATTGGAAGTGAGAAGTTGACAGCTGGGTTTTTCAACATGTACTGTGTGCCAGTGGATGCATAGCTAGATATCCCTCCATAAAGTTATCTTGCAGTTCCTGCTGTGTTTTACCTTCCAGTGATATATTAACAGTAGTTTTTGTGGTCTGTACTAGAAATAAGAGCTCAACATTGGGGTGGTTTATGGAAATTTAAGAATTCCACGTCTTGACAGGCTGTGCTATTAAGAGCACAGTGTAGTAAAGCATTTTCTGTAGTAAGTAATTTTTTTCCTTTGCCTTCTAACAAAGGCTACTTTTCAAATACATGGATGAAATAGCAAAAATGTGTTGTTTGTTTGTTTTTTGTTTTTTTTTTCCCTCACAGAAGAGGTTTCTAATCTGGAATGCAAATATTTTGGCTTTGGTTACATAATGACAAGCCATTTCTTCACATGAGATCTCTATTTTGATCACTGCAGGTGAAAAAAATAACATTCACATTGTGACCTTAGTGAAGAAGAAAAGGTTAAAACAGTAAAATGTTGACCTGGAGAAAATGTTGACCTGGAGAACTAGATCTCTGCTTGCTTCTGCCACGAAAGTCTGCTATTAGGATTGGCATACTGTGGTCGCTGTAGAAAGCTTGGTATGAAAAGTGTCCCTTTTTCTTCTGGCCCCATGAGTGGAGATAATCTGCTCTGCAAAAGTCCTGGCCTCTTGCAGCTGCAGGTGGTAGCAGCTGTATTTAAAAAGTTTAAGATGGCACATTCTCTGAAAAATGTTTTTCACCTCTTAAATTGAACATCCAGAGTTATTACATGGTTCTGTTGTGTTTTGTGTTTTTTTTTTATTTGCTTTCACAATTATAAAACAAAGTTACTCTTCCAATTTTACCCTGTTATTGTGTTAGGGTACCAAGATGATGAAATCCACAAACAGGGCAAGTACTTGGTTTCCTACAGAGTTCACATTGTCTGCCTCAGATAAGCTGTAGGATAGCAGGTTAGACAAAGAGACACTGAATAGTCCGTTCTGAGTACAGCAGAAGTTTTGTGGAAACAAACGTGTTGTAACAGATCCAGATTTTTCTGATGATTCTTAAGCTGGCTGAAGTAGGGCTGCCCTGGCGACCTTCACTCAGCCCTCTTCTACCACATTCAGTCTAAATGCATTTCTAATGTCAGGATTTTAAATTTAATATTTATTCAGTGCCATCAGTCTCACAGAGCACAATTTTGTGTGTTTACAGATATGTTTACTTTTCCAGTTTTTGAAATTCTCTTTAGCAAAAATGAAGTGAGAAGGAATATTGGTTAAATATATTATTATTCTGTCCTTCTCTAAAAATGGCATATTTCTTGCTGAATCCTCCATCTTCCACAGAAAACTGTCAGAACAGTAACACCAGCAAAGGCTTTGTTTCAGAGAGAAAACTGTGTCAGTTTTGAAAAAGTATTCTTGCATATCAGTCAACGGGTACCTTCTGTGAATGCATGAGATCAAATTTTACACGCTACCTCATACACCCGCCTTTTTAAGCAGGTCAATTGCAGAGAGAAATTTCTATGGTATAAAGTATACTGACTTGTTTACTTATGGGGAAAAGATAAATCTATCTGTCAGAGGCAATAGGGCAAGGAATGCCTGTTTGGTTTTTACAAAAAAACCCAAAATGTTCTATATAAAAATTAAAGATTTTTAGTGCAACTCGTTTATATGTGTCCGAATATCATATTATTTCTTCTTGTTGTGAGATGCCTGATTTACTAACCTAGTATAATCCAACCCTAATGAAAATAGCCAAGGCAGTGTTTAAGCATTTTTATTCTTTTGTGGTCACTTAGCAGACAGACCAGAAACATTATTACTGAGGTACCTTGTGGGTCAGAATTTCAATTCTTTAAATCACTGCCATTTTCCAGACTTTGATGCCAGTAAACCATTTAAAAGATCAGTTATGTGGACTAGAGGTCTGGCATAACCCTTTTCTTTCCTGGCTCTGTGCCTAATCTCACAACTGCAGTGCAGTTTAATTCTTGCCCTGCTGTCTGATCCCACCCCCCCATACTTCAGGAAAACAAACCTTTTCGGTATAACTCCCTACTTCCTAGACTTTAAAGGTGAATGTTGAAATATTCATTTCACACTTGGTTTTGACTTCCTTTCCTCTCTTCTACCCAATGCAAAATGACTTTGGTAGTTTTTGTTTAAATTTACTACCCGAATACTCAGTTTGACATAGTTAGTATACTCAATCTGTAAGTCAGCTAGTGTACCAAAGCCAAAATTAAATAACAGAAGGTTCAGGGAGGTGAGTGCTCATGTGCCAAAGTGTGCTGTTGGCTGAGCTTTCAGCTTTAAGTAGTTCCTGTGTTGACTCACGTGCTTAATTAGCAGCACTATGCAGAGGAGTGCTTTGCTGGGATCTAACCTGGTTCCTGAGAAATCTCTTCCTTCAGTCAGAAGTAGTTTTTTAGCATGCAGTGTTTGGAAGAAAAGGTGGAAAATACCCAGGCCTCCGATGTGCAGGTTAGTTGAGAAGGAATTTGGTTCCTTGCCTGTTAGCGTTCTGATTTGCTTTTAATCAAAAGCCTGGTAACTGGGTCATCTCAAATGCACTCATCTTATTCTTTGGATTACAAGTATGTGGCCCACGCTTGTAATTTGCTTTGTGTTTCTATTTTGCGTTTTGTTTTAAGGCATTAATCCTGTATGGCATGTAGAGGTTCACAGTTGGATCTTTCCATTTCCACTGCCACAGTTCAAGAACCTTGTGTGTGCTGGAGCTTTCCTATACATGGGGGTAAATATGTATCTCCTCATTGTTAATCTTCTGGGGGAAGCAAAGCCAGACCTAGGCTGAATACATGATAATCCAGTCCCATCACATGCTTCCTGAAGGTCGTTTGATGGAGCTGTAGAGGCCATAGGGGAGTGGGAGTTCTTGTGCTTTTGGGAACCTGAAGCACAAGATGCTGGAAACTGGGATGATGGCACTGGCAGTAGTAAAGGTTGCGGCTGCATAAATTACTGTCAGCTTGGCCTGTGAGGCTGAAAGAGCACAGACTTCCAGTTACGTGAAGCAATTGTTTCTCCTGTATTAATTCCCATAACTGTCTAGAGCCAACATTTATGGTCTTGCTCTCTGTAGGCAGGCAGCACCTTGTTGCTACTGCTGATCCAGTTCCTCTCCAGGAATTAGGTTTTCCCCAGCTATTTGCTCAGGCTTGGTGGCTGGTAAAAACCACAGTCCAGATGGAATCTATTTGCAGTAAAATATAGTTGCGAAGGGTAGTGAACACTAATCTTTCCAGACATTAAAGCATCTGCCTTGAACACCTTTTCATTCTTTTACACCCTCTGTTGGAATATATGATTTTGTTGAAGTTACTTGGCAAAATCATGGTTTAAGTACATCAAAATGGATGAGCGCTTATTGCAGACAAACATGAGCCACTTCCCAAAACCGGTAATTAGAACATAGTTATTTGTTATCCTAAATTGAACATTTTGCCACGTTTTTTTGTCTGAAATTAATAGTTGCAGACAGAAACCTCTTCTTAAAACATAGCTTGTGGTGTGGCACTGTGAGTTCTGAAACACTGTTAGAAGGAAAACTCATTGTTCTTGTCATCTGTGTTTTGCCTCTGTCCCTGTTGCAGGTTATTGGAATACAGAAAGTAAACTTTCATTTATTAACATTTTCTTCTTAAACAGCAAGAGGTGTAGCATAGTTCACTTTCCTTCACTTTCCTTTACTTTTCCTTCAGTTTTATCTTCACAAAGTAACAGTACAGTGCACGCTTCTGAGTGAAGTGAATAATACATCAGTGCCAGCTCTTACTGCAGTGATGGATTGAGAAAAGGAAGTTATTAGATAGACATTTGTCATGGTTTAGCTCCAGCTGATAGCTGAGCACCACCCAGACACCCTTCATTCCCCCCGCTTGGGATGGGGGAGAGAGTCAGAAGAGTAAAAGTGGGAAAGCTCATGGGTTGAGATAAAAACAGTTTTAAAGCAAAAGGCATGCATACGAGCAAAGCAAAACAAGGAATTCATGCATTGCTTCCCATGGGCAGGCAGGTGTTCAGCCATCCCCAGGAAAGCAGGGCTCCATCATCTGTAACGGTGACTTGGGAAGACAAATACCATCACTCTGAACATCATCCCCTTCCTTCTTCTTCCACGAACTTTATACACTGAGCATGACATCCTATAGTATGGAATATCCCTTTGGTCAGCTGGAGTCAGCTGTCCCACCTGTGTCCTCTCCCAGCTTCTTGTGCACCCCCAGCCTGCTCCTGGTGGGGTGGGGTGAGAAGCAGAAAAGACCTTGGCTCTGCGTAAGCACTGCTCAGCAAGAGGGAGAACATCGCTGTGTTATCAACACTGTTTCCACCACAAATCCAAAACACAGCCCCTTACCAACTACTGTGAAGAGAATTAACTCTGTCCCAGACAAAACTAGCACAACATTACAGATCCATGGTTTAAACGTTGCTTTGTAACAATGCACTTATGTGCGTACTAGCAGGAGCTGTACAGTGGTATGTGCTTTAAAACCAAGAAATATGCCTGTTCAAATGGTCAGTATGTTTCTGTTAGAGTCGATGGAACCAATTACTTCTTGGGCTGCCTGAAACCACGGTGTATCTGTAGCATTGGAAGTAGTGCTGAAACCATCAAACTTCAAACAACCTGTGTCACCACACAGGAGCATGGGTGATTTGTATTAATGACCCAGTGTTCTCATTAGATGCTTGAGGGAAGCCTTAATTCCAAGGTGGGGGAATGGATTTGAATAATCCGTATGTGGCGAGGTTGAAGCCGAAGGTTCAAAGCCA
The DNA here is from genome assembly GCF_000699245.1 of Pterocles gutturalis. Taxonomy (NCBI): domain Eukaryota; kingdom Metazoa; phylum Chordata; class Aves; order Pterocliformes; family Pteroclidae; genus Pterocles; species Pterocles gutturalis. Next base: position 51,459 of record NW_010116414.1, read on the forward strand.
TGATGACCTCTGTGTCCACCATGAAAGGAAAATGCCAGCCCTGCTTGCCAGAAGTCTCCACTGACAGGAGATTGAAATATACTTATGTTGGGAGTGGGCTTTGCAAATATTTTCATGACTGCGTTCAAGCCTAACAATTTACCTCTGTTGTTTACTACTGAGCTGTTAAATTCAGATGATGATAATATGGCTTTACAAATCTGTGAGCCTGTCAGTGTATCAAGTAATTTTTTTGAGCAGTCTTTGAAAAATTCTGTCACTGGCACTGCTAAACTAAGACAAAATGTCAGTGATTTCTTATAAATGAGACGCTGCAGTCTGTGGTGCTAATAAAACCCTGACTGTGACGGTATCAAGAGAATATTCAGAAAAAACTGTCAAGGTATCGTGGTTCCAGGAGAAACAAGACTGAGTCATACTTGTTTACTGAAGAAGGTTTTAAAATGCAATAATAATACTAGGAAGTAAGCACACCTGCCACGTATATGAAATGAAAGTCCAAGACTTCTGAGAAAAGTATCAGTATCCACATTCATTTACTAGTAAACATTTGTTTGAAAATGGTAGATTTAAACTGATGGCTGTGATGAAAGGTGTGCAGGCACGCTGTCTAGGAAACAGCACCGTGGTGGTGCTAATTGAGAAATGTGAAGTGGTACCAGAGCATTTAGCATGATAGGGAGAGCTGGAGCTCTGCAGCCTGTGCAGCAGAGAGGGTTTTGCCCTCATTTGAAAAGTTGATGCTTTATTCCTAATGTTGTAGTATCACTTCCTTCCCATCTCTGTTGTCCTCTGTTGTCCCTCTTGCATGCATGCTCTTTGAAGAAGGGCCAGGATGATAACAGTGGTTAAATGCAAGGAAACAAAACCAAGCATATTTTTTTCCTGTTTCTTACAAGAGGCAGTACCTTTGCTAATACTAAAAATATGTGAAGTCCGCCTGCTCTTTTTGTTTGCAACAGAAGCACATTGAGGTGTAGCATTGTTTGTACAAAACCTGCATCTTCAAGCATACGGCTCAGAGTCCCCTGATGACTGACAAGTATGGGAGGACCCCCTCTTCCTCATGGCCCTGGGCCCCTGAGGAGCGCTGCTGAGGGACTGCTTGGCATTCTTGATTTTCTCATGTCTGCCATAACCACAGCGTCTTTAGAAGATGTGGTCTTCTTCTGTTTGTGCTGCTGAGCGTGGTTACTGTGGTTGACTCTTAGGAGTGAGTGACTTGGTGGGTAGCCTTGATACCTCATGTGAAGCTGTTGCTGTTGTTACTGTTAGGGCTTGCTAGGATACATCTGTGGCTGTTGTGTATTCGTGCTGTTTGGTCTGTGGTACTGTGTGGTATCACTGAGCATGGTTAAACCATCAGAATAACACCAGTCCAGTTAGTTTCTGGTGTTTGGCTTCATGCAAGAAGAAACTTGTTAAGAGAATGTAAAGCACTTCATCTCCCCGTCCCATTCTCATTGGAAGACAGTACTAACAGAGACTAATCCATCTTTGTATTTAAAAACAAACACAGACAGCTGGGAAAAAAAGTTACTTTCAGACAAAGCATGGAGTGCTTCTTTAGAAGCCCAGTGTAGCTTCACCCTTGAAAATGAGAGTTCATGAGTACAATGAGAATTTTTAAAACCTGTTAAACACAGAAGTGACCTTCTAAAGCCCAATTTCAGGCATCTTAATGCTGTAAGTATATAGCAAAGCTTTTGCTTCCATTTAAGTGTCTAAATCTAAGGCAGAACCACTTCTGTTTTCATGAAAAATATTTTTCTTAAAACTTGCAATAAAAGATAATCCTGTGAAATACTACCCTTGTGATTGAGTCTTGCAGAATATGTTGCTGCCAGAAATATGATTTTTCTAGTAGTGATCAAAATAGTAAAAGGAATATTCCAGTACATTTTTGTGCAAGCATTTTAGAATATTTTCAGGAGCCTGATCCCGTAAACTGTTGTACTCTTCCATCGCTTTGGCTTTTTTTACCTTCTCAGATGTCTAGTTCTTCAGCAAGCAGCAAGTCATAAAGGGGATGCAGGTGAGTGCTACGCTTAAGCATTTACTTCTGGTGAGTTACTGGAGAGGAAACGAGGGCCCACTGTAATTGTGGGCATAGCCAACCAATATACACAGAAAATTGTCTTCTTTCAGCCTGCCCTCTTTGCCATCACACCCCCTAAAAAAAAAAGGGGGAAAAAAAAGAAGGAAAAAAAAAAAAAGGAAAACAGCTTGGCCTTGATGCTGAGTTTCCAAGCAAAATGCTGTCAACTGACATAGCTGAGTTGATGGCTTTTGTGTAGCTAAAAACAGATGGATATTGGATGCGTGCATACAAATTATTTTTGAAGTGGCTTTCCATGTGACTAATTGACTTACTTTTGTTTTTTTCATTAAGTTGTTTTTGTTGTCCTTTTTTTAGCTTTATGAGTTTGCCAATATCTGAGAGTGATGATTCATGTGACAGGAAGAGGATAAATAATTGCACTTTTTTTAAAGCATGCTGTGTTTGTAGCTTAGGTGAGAGAAAGACAGAGAGCAGCTTTCTTTAATGTTGAAGGGCATATGGTATCTGATGCTCTTGATCAAAATCTGTGTGTCTTGTACTCAGCATGCGTAGTTTAAATGTTTGTAGCTAGCCAAGACTAGAAGCCCCTTAACCTGGAGATCAGAAACAGATACTAGACTTATCAGTCCACCTCAGTCTTACAGTTGAAAGGTGGTGGTGTACATGGAGCATTTATTTCTTGCTCATAAAAAGGTGGAATAAGAATAGAAGAAATCTATTGTTCAGAAAGGAGTTACCAAAGACAAAGTAGAAAATTTTGGTCATACTGAAATGAGAATGGCAGGGGAAAACCACATGATGGAGATCGTGAAATTTCTAAGCCAGTTCTTTGAAATCAAGAAATTAAGAGAAGACAGTGCTTTTGTGCCCCTTTTTCAGTCATTCTCCCATCTGAATGGAAACAGGTCATCCCTTATTCAGACTCCTCTACAAGTAAGCTCTTACCACCTCCATTTGTATAACCTGTCTGTGCTTGAAAGCTTCATTACAGTAGCAAGTCTCCCGTGCACTTCTGGAGACCAAATATTTTGGGAAGAAAGGAACAGGAGATCCATTCTTGTTTGTATAGAGACTTAACTTTCTCCTAGTAGAGTCAGGCTTGTGGCATACAAGATTTTTATAAATGAATTTTAACTTCTTCTTAATACCCTATTAAGAAAGATCATACTGTCCTCCTTTTTGCTCTGAGTTCACTTCCAAAATTGTAATAGACAACCTATTATGAAATGAAATATTACAGACTCGGTCTCTGAAATGAGGTGAAGGAGAGAAGTTGGTAACTTCAAAAAAAAAGGCTAAGCACATGCGATGCCATGAAAAAGATGCAAAACCACTTGTTTATGAAGGTGACAAAAAGTCACTGCATATTTGAATACTTAAAGGTCATTTACTCATTAGTAGTGAATTTCAAGTAGAAGATCAGATTAACAGACCTGAGACCTTGCCACAGCTGCTGACTGAGTTAGGAAGCCTTTCAAAAGCTGAGCATACGTTTTTTGGCCTGTTGCCTGTGTATCATTTAGAATTAAGAGTGATCTCAGAAAATTCTTGATATATTAAGCCACTAAATGCATTTATAGTCAATTGCAGTATTCCCTCCTGTTGTCCAAGACTGATCAAATCCTGAGGATTTTAGACAGCTATATGTATTTAAAGCACTATGATGGATAGCAATGTTGACCTCAATAGTTTGGGGTTTCTTTGTGAGCGCAGGGGTGCTTGTGTTGCTGTCCTCGTACACATTGATACCACTGGTCTTTTATGGAGGCCCTTACGGATCAGCTGTACAGCAGTGTTGGTAGTACAGAGCATCTGAGCAGAGCTTGCCAGGCTGAATGGCTGCGTGCATTGGCTGACACAGCAGCCTCATGGGAAAAACTGTGTGGCTTTCACCTCTCCCATCAATGCTGCTGTCACACAGAAAACAGAAACTGGGTCCTCTCCTTCTCCAGGTTTTAGATCCTGAAAGGCGAGCCACTGTCTGCTTTCAGGTGCCAGGAGATAAAACCTTAAAGACAAAAACTATCAACAGTCAGGAAAACATGAGTTGAAGCATCGTGTGTCTACTGTCTCCATCCTGTTCTTTGTGAAAACAGACAGCTCTGTGTGCAATTCGTGTAGAACTGGCTTTTCCATTCACAACACTACTTTAACAACAGAACAAAAAGCTCAGTAGTCAGTGGAGACAATTCCAGGTCAGTTCAATACTTGGTAGTCCTCTCGGAACGGCATGCAAGTTAGTCCACAGCATGCTTCTGAGTAAGGTGTCTCCCAGGTGAAAAAGTCCTGAGGAACTCTCTTGTTTCCATATGCATGAGCTGAGCACATTTTGAACTAAGTTGAGCTTCTTTCAAAATAAAAATTGATATGACAGCAGCATGTAGCAAGCACATGTGGAGTGTTATTCAGCTGTCAAAATATGGTATTGCTGATGGGAATTCTTTTTCCATCCCTGTGCAAAAGGAGGAACTCCAGCCTGGCATCCTGCTAGTTTTCTCAGTGCATTACTAATGTTGACTTTTTTTGGGTTTTTAGCATTTCTGATTTCTTACTCGTTGGGATTTTCCGGAGTCCGTGATTCTTTCTTTTTTTATTTAAAGGGGAGGGAGATGGAGAAACAGGTAACTTCTTATCATTACAGTGTTTCTGAATAAAATGTTCTCTCTTGTTATCTTGAAATCATTTTTTGCTGACACATCATTATTTTCTTCATTTAGCGATGATAAGGTAGTAGAAGAACAAGCAGAGGAAGATGAGGAGCTAACTGTTGTGGAAGATGAAGATGCTGATGACGACGATGATGATGGTGATGAAATTGAAGAAGAGACAGAGGAAGAATATGAGGAGGCAGCTGAAAGAACTACTAGTATTGCAACCACTACCACCACGACTACAGAGTCTGTGGAAGAGGTTGTCAGAGGTAAATTCTTGGGCATTTAGCTTGGGGATGGAAAACTAATCCTGCTGCTTTGTATGTTTGCCCTTTACTACAAAAGAATGTTCCAAACAGCAAAATATCCTAAGTTGCAACATTGTTATGCTTTGGCTTCTGTAATTTGTATGTTGAGTCCCTTTCCCTTTCCCATTACAAATATTCTTTGGAGGTGTCTGTCTATGAAGTGCAGTAGTTGTGTATGATGTGGATGGAAGCAGCAAGGTTGGTTTTATTTTAAAGTAACATTAAACACAATTTGGCTGCCATATGTAGCAGATAACACAGGATGAGTTTATTTGTCTGTGTGTGTTGTGTCCATGTGTTCCTGAAGGATAGGGAGTGTCAGTTCAAAGCAATAGGTAGTACTAACTGGTTTGGTCTCTTATATTAACAGAGGTGATTAGTCATTTTGTGTGATTTCTGTTAGATAACCTGTTTCCAGTATTTCTCCATTAGCTAGTAATTCAGTAAAATCAGATGAATTTAGAAATAACTATGCAGAAAAGTGAGCCTAATTAATGAGTTGGATTTGGGGGGTGGGAAGAAGATAGGAATATATTGTCCAAAAAAAGAAAACATGGAGTGTGAAAGAACTCTTCATTTTTAAAATTTGGCTTTCATTATATTTTGTAGTTATTAACATAACTGCATTTTAAACTTTGAATTTTACTCTAGTCCATGGACAACATAGCAACATAGTATTTTTAAATGGCACGTTTCTCCTATGATACATATTTGAATGAATTATCATTATATTTCTATTTTACTAAATACAATTCCATATGGTCTAAATCTTGGTAAGATAGATGTTGATTTTTCTACAGTGCTTACATCTTTACCAGTAAGTACTGCAGATGGTGGCAGAAAATGATGAAATTAAAGCTACAATTGAAGAGAAAGGAGTTGAGATGTGCAGGAGGCAGAGGAAAAATTACAGTAATTGGGGCAGTCATGAAATGATGCAGAAAACATTTGGCCTGGCTGCTTTCCTCTGCTGTTGTTTTCCTACCCCCTGCCTCTGGGGATGCTTGGGACTGAAGTGCCAGCCGACTCCCCCTTTTTGCATGTGGCAGCATCCTTTTCTCTTGAACCATGCTGCTGGTGTTTGACAGAGCAGGTATGAAGCAGAGGGCTGCTGGATACGATTCATCACACATGCCAGGGACAGAAGGGTGCTCAGGGGGTACTTCGGAAAAAACAGTTACTTCTTTTTAGGTTTCTCTGTTCGGCCTATGTGCAGATAAGCTCACTAATCAAAAGCACTAAGGCTTTGCTAAAATTCCTTGCAAGTGTTTCTTTCTAAGGTTGGCAACATAGTCTTGTGCTTTTCTGTTTTATATAACTGTGTTAAGTGTTTTGCTCAGTTATTGAAGAGCCTTTTCAGTGAGGATGGAGCGAGAGGAGATTATGTTTAAATCTTTAAACCAATTAAATATATTTCCATATGTGAGCTTTCACCACCTGGGGATAAGACACCCTGTTCCTGCTGGTAAATGAATATTGAGAGAGAAAAAAAAAAAAAAAAGAATACTTGACTTTAATGGGATTTTGGATGAGTGGAAACGAGGACAAATTAGGTAGAGCGTGTGTCTGACTGAGGTTGACATTTCAAAGAGGTTAAGATGTTTAGCCTTCAGGAAAATAGTGTGTAATAATACAAATGTAAAATGCAAAAGAGATGAGGCTAACTATTGAAGCCACCTTTTAAAAATCCTTTAGAAATGTATGCGCTTGCTACCTGACAATGAAACGCTATTGCCGTGTTTTTACCAAGTCTAAAATTTCCCACCTTGAAAATTTACACCTATGGGTGTACGCCTTCCCCTTTACACCTTCTGAGTAAAATATGTTTTGCTGCAAGTGAGGTGAGGGTAATCCATTACCGATACAAGTTTTCAGTGCAGTTCTGTCACAGCCCTTTGGGCTTTCTGACCTCCAGTCCTCCTGGGGCATGGAGGGTGCCAAGACTGTCCCTGAGTGTGTGTAACTGGTATCTGACAGAGCCGCACCATGCAAAGTGCTCGTATATTTCTAAATGTAGAAGTGCCCAAATAGCTTAGAGCCTTGGCCCTTGCTTCTGCTTCCTTTGATGCACTTACGTAAAAGCTTCCTTCAGGGCTCCCATCCTCCTGATACGTCCAGCAGATCTGGCATAGGAGCTTCTGTGGTTAGCATCTGCTGTTGTCTTGCTGATGCAAACAGAAAAGTTTGTTGCTGTCAGTGCAAATGAAAAGGCAGAGGTGCCTAGCAGGCAACATACGTGTTAGGAAGTGGTCCGTAGTATGGAGACACCTTTAAAGCCACTCCAGATGGGTTTAAGTGTCAAAGCTTCATTCTTGTGGATGTGAGCGCTGTTCAGGCTACTTACTTTTCTCAAGCATTAGTCAGTGCAGTTCGTAGAACATATCCTAGGATGCTCTTTTCACAGACACTTTACAGCCAGTTTTATGTATGCTTTATGAAGCTGTAACTAATATTATGTCATTAGCATTATAGAGCACAGAGAATGGGTTTGTCCAATTTGAGAGGAGTTGCTTTTCATATATGAAATCAACAAAGAGCAACTGTTCTAGAACCATAAATTAGGGTCGAATTGCAGACTGGTACTGAGCCCTTTCTCCCCCACATCAATGAAATGATTGTCGTCAACCATAAATAATTGAAAAGCACAAATGTAATGTTATACTTTAAAGACACTTGAGCTATTGTAGAATCAATTTGGCAGGCATTTTTATTTCTATGCATATTTTAATGAATAGTGATCAAAATAGCAATAGTGGAACCACTTGCAAACTTATTTTCAGTGAAAAGGAAGTTAGTCTTGCCTAGAGAATGGGAGAGGTCATTGACAGGAGGACGGTGTTTTCATTAAGTTCCTGCAGCAATCATATTTTTATGAGCTATACTGGTTACTTTCAAATGTGAATAAACTTTTGATAGCACAGTATTTGCCAGTATTCACTTTCCTACCTTTTGTGAGGGACCATCTTTATTCTCAGTTCATATGGAGTAGGGCAGCAGACCCCATTTAAACTTTAAGATGTGCTCTTGTTGGGCTTCAGATGTTAAATCCCAGACGATTGTGGGTCTGAGGTTGCAGGAATCCAGAGTGAATTTAATGTCAGGTCCACTTTTTTCGCCTATGATCACTAGGAGATATTATCACTGAATTTGTGCTGAAGAAAGTGTGGCTTGTTTGTGAAGCCCTGCCGGAAAACTGTGGCTCTTGACTTTTGTCTCTGTATGGAGCAAGGGAGCTGATTCTGCTGGACGGGATTTAGGCAAGGGAGCGGTTTGATTTCTGCTGTTGTTGTCACAGCATCACGGGTGTTGCAGAGCTGCTCCCGAGGCATCCAGGCTCCAGGTGATTCTTCCACCGCGTGACCAAAGCAAGCAGGAGCGTTGCTCCCCCGTCATGTGCAATTGTTTGTGATTTCGTTTCTGCTCCCCTTCAGCTCAGTAGGTGGCAAGAAAAATCAGTCTCTCTTGGCGTACAACAAAAAATAAGCGATTTCAGCGTAGCGCTTCCCGTCAACATAGCAGTCAGTCAGGTCTCATTTAAAGGAGAGCAGCGGGGTCAGCACCGCAGCCTGGCAGAAAACACTTGGCAGCTTCTTCGCATACCTATCAGCAGATGCAGGGGATTCAGCAGCATAAGCTTGACCTGCCTGGTCTAGCATATAATGTTGCTCGTTAGCAGTTGGTTTTGCGTTCTCTAATTCATCTGGATTTCTTTAAAGAGTTAGGAAAGAATTTAAGCAGTGCTGCTTGACGTGACATTTTAACCATGTTTACAATATTGAGTTGCAAGTGAGAGACCATATGCTGGTTTCCCAGCAAGAGAAAAGTAGCCTGATGTTTGTATGGTAGCTCTTAGCTTTATTGATGTTGCGTGGAGTTTTTTTGCTGAAGATTTTTATGTCTGAAAGACTTTTAAACCCATGCAATGACAGCTACCATCTATTCTAAGGAAAGGGAGGTTAACCCTGATTGCTGGACCTATCAGCTGTCAATTTTGGGATTATATTAGTCGTATATATTAGATTAATAGGGCTTTTTTCGCCCTCAATAGTTTTGCCCCACTTTCTTCTTCGAAAGGTTATTATCTCTCTTTTAAAGTAGTAGTTCCTTTTTGTTCTTAATTTGTTTCAAGACTATGCAGCATGCTTTAGTTGGAAAGTGATAATGTGTACTTCTGTTCCCTATTAAGAAAACATTGATGCATTGCTATATGAATAGTACACATTACGATAACTCTGGTTTTTTGTTATGAGCGTGTAAGCAAGAGCTGATAAAATTAGCCTAGTGGATTTGCATTAAAATAACTGATAGCTTTTGATTAGACATTGTAATTTAAAGCACATCTATTTCATCATAACACAATACTTCAAGATACTTTGCAATTAAAAGAAATCTTTTTTATGATGTAATCTTGTTGACAGAAAAGCAATATATGATTACCATTTGGGGTCAAGGGCAAAAGTACTGAAATACTAAACACAGTAAGTGTTGCTTCATGTAAGGTTGGAGGGTGGAGAGTGTTGTCATTTGAAATACAACCTGCCAGAAGAAATTCCGGCCATCGGTAGTAGCTGTATGGCACCTTCATTCAAAATGTAGCTGTGTTCTGCACAAGTAAATAGAAAATGTTTTTTTGCAGATTTGTCCCACTTCAGAATTGTAAGGCTTAGTATTCTAGCCAAGTATACAATTACTTTTTTTTTAATTCCAAATATCCCCCTCCAGTAGTTTAAGAATAGACATTAAAGAGAGAAATTCAGTCTTAATTGGGCAGGATGGAAATTACAATTTCAGGGTATTTAACAGTTTTAGAAGAGCTATTCTTCAGTATTACATTTAGAACTCATTATTCTGCTTTGTTTTTCTTTTAACTTTCTGTGTAGAAAGTATTTTAGCAATTGTGTAGCTTGTGCACCAACTTTATTCCTAGAGTATGTGCCAGCTTCACAGCTGTCTCCTCCTAATTCCACAAACCTCTTCTGAAATTAGCTTTTGTCTTTGAATACTCAAAATAAAATTTGGCTGCCTCTTCTAACTGTATATTCAGAATGAGGAAGTTTTGTTTCAATGAACTTGTCTTTAAATATTCCCTTTTGATTAATACATTGAGCAAAACAGTTGTGCCTTCTTGGAACAGGAACAGTATAACTAAAAGACAGAGTGCATTTACTCTTTAACTTGTCTAATTTTTCTCAGCTAATTAAAAAATGGAGACAAATATAGATACATGTGTATAATGTCCTCAAACTATAGCTGTCATTTTCTGAAGACACAGAAGCCTAACTTACTCAACTGTACTATTACATTTACCTCATGTTACATATTTGAGAGGTTTATTCCTTTGGCTTCTCTTGCATTAATGGATTCATCTGTTCTTTAGTGAAATATAAATGATAAAATGTAAGACTGTGGTCCCATATACTTAAGCAGCTAAATGCATTGCTTGCTTGGGTCTGGAGTGATTATGATAGAAAGTTTGAACTGGCAGCAATATAGACAAAGAAAACACACACCAGTGCTAGTGAGCTGGTTCATACCACCAGTATGATTTATTTCTATATACTTGAAGATATCAACTTCAAACTTGAAGGGCTGGTAGTATAGAAAGAGTCATAAATACATTATTTTTTCCATTACCATGGGTAAATTAAATAAATTGTAATATTTGTAAGACAACACGATGGTATCTTTCTAATGTAGCATTAAGGTAAATAATTTTTTCAGAGCTGTAAGCTAAACATAGGACCAAACTTCCAAGACAGATTGGAGATGGTAGTCTAACTCCTCCTGTTTGTCTTTTTTTTCCTAAATTATATTCAAATTTAATTTCTGGTTAAAGTTTGGAACTGACTGTGCCAACATTTAAATGGGCTTAGTTCTTACGATCATGTAAATAAATTCACATCCTGAAGAAAATACTGAGTCACCTTGATGTTTACAGCAATGGAAGTATGTAAACGTAACTTTAATTTTTTTTCCCCTATTAGAAGTTTAAGTTTTATTTTAGATTCCTCAGTTGAAAGCGTTGGTGTTCACAGAACAGGTGTTATTCCCATGTGGAAAGAAAAAAAGAAAAAAAAAGCACGGAGCTGAGATTTTGAAATAAAGCAGTTATGATTTCACTTTGATTTAAAATCAGTTTTCTTCAACGAACAGGAAAAAACAATTTATATGGTAATGAAAAAATTTAAAATGTCATTCAGAACTGTATTTTATATTTCCCTCTGTAAAAACTGATCATCAAAAGTATCTAAAATGTTTGCACATAAATTCTAATCAGCTCTCCTAACAGCATTTTGGTAAATGAGTGTTTATGGAAGTACTTTGTGTAAGGCCACTATAAATCAATGTCCACATACTTGAAACTGTGTATTTCCAAGATTCTGAAGCCTGTGCTTTTCAAAGGAAAAACAATGCAGTCAGTGCCACTGTTTAGTGTAACTAATTTGTTTTCAGTGTACCACTTTATTAATTTAAAAGCGGATCAAAAAAGCTTTGCCACAGCACTGTCCTTCAGGGAATGATCTACCTGCTTGGTTAGAAGCAGCTCCTTTTGCATCAAGAGGCTGGAATAATTATAAACAGCTTAGAGTGAGGGCAGTCAAATTATACATTCCCGATTATTATATTATAATATATATTATATTATT
>NW_010116415.1:0-781 GCF_000699245.1 Pterocles gutturalis
TGGAAGGCCAGAGGGCAGACCTTACCAATGAAAACTGAGGAAAAAAACACACTGAGTACCCAAGCCTTTTCCATGTCCCTTGTCACAAAACTCCCTGCCTCGCTGAGCAATGAGCCAACATTCTCATTAGTCTTCCCTCTGCTACTGGTGTACTTATAGACACCTGTCTTGTTGCCCTTTGCCTCCCTTTCTAGTTTCAACTCAAGCTGCACTTTGTCTTTCCTGACTGTATTCCTACATGCTTGAACAGTGTCTGTTCATTCCTCCCAAGTAGTCTGTCCCTGCTTCCACCTTCTGCATACTTTTTGTGTTTGAGCTCAGGCAGGAGTTCCATGTTCATCCATACTGGCCTTCTGCCATGCTTACTCAACTTTCTGAACATCGTGCACTGTTCCTGTGTTCTGAGGAGGCTGTCCTTGAAGATCAGCCAGCTCTCCTGGGGCCTTTTGCCCTGCAGCACAGTTTCCCATAAAAGCCTTTCCTGAACAGACCTAAATCTGCTCTTATGAAGTCCATGGCTATAATTCTACTGTTTATCTTGTTCACTTCTCTCAGGATCTTAAACTCCGCAATCTCTGAGTTGCTGCACCCAAAGCTGCCCTCAACCTTCAGATCTTCAATCAGAAGGATTAGTCTACCTTCTCTTCTTGATCAAGTTATCTGTGGGGATATCTACAACATTGACTGTGCAGGTCCATCCCCTGATTCTTACTGTTTTGGAGACGTAGAGCTCAGCACTTCTGGGAGCAGACGTCTGAGCTTTTGTGGCACTGGGGGGAAA
>NW_010116416.1:0-1655 GCF_000699245.1 Pterocles gutturalis
CTTCTGGATCAGCCTTCCCTTCCAGTTCCAATTTCCCTTCCAGTTCCAATTTCCCTTCCATCTCCCAGTTTCCCCTTCCATCTCCCAGTTTCCCCTTCCATCTCCCAGTTTCCCCTTCCATCTCCCAGTTTCCCCTTCCATCTCCCAGTTTCCCCATTTCCCTTCCATCTCCCATTTCCCCATTTCCCTTCCATCTCCCATTTCCCCATTTCCCTTCCATCTCCCATTTCCCCATTTCCCTTCCATCTCCCATTTCCCCATTTCCCTTCCATCTCCCATTTCCCCATTTCCCTTCCATCTCCCATTTCCCCATTTCCCTTCCATCTCCCATTTCCCCATTTCCCTTCCATCTCCCATTTCCCCATTTCCCTTCCATCTCCCATTTCCCCATTTCCCTTCCATCTCCCATTTCCCCATTTCCCTTCCATCTCCCATTTCCCCATTTCCCTTCCATCTCCCATTTCCCCATTTCCCTTCCATCTCCCATTTCCCCATTTCCCTTCCATCTCCCATTTCCCCATTTCCCTTCCATCTCCCATTTCCCCATTTCCCTTCCATCTCCCATTTCCCCATTTCCCTTCCATCTCCCATTTCCCCATTTCCCTTCCATCTCCCATTTCCCCATTTCCCTTCCATCTCCCATTTCCCCATTTCCCTTCCATCTCCCATTTCCCCATTTCCCTTCCATCTCCCATTTCCCTTCCATTTTCCAATTTCGCTTCAACACACCCGAAGCAGCGGCCGATTGTAATGGTTTTTAAATCGTTCAACTCAGCAGCACATTGGCCGGGGATTTTGACTAAGCCATCATCGTAGAACGGCAACATTATGCTGGATTACGCCCTAGTAATCCTGAGATCACTAAATAACACAGAAAGAGCAAAACCAACATCCAAACAAAATATATAGAACGGCGAGAGGCCACGTAGGTGGCGGCTGGGGCAGGCACAGAGTGACGGCGGTGGTTTCGATCAGACGCCAGCGATGCTCCGGGGAGGAGGAGGAGGAGGAAAGCGTCCTCTGACGCGCGCCCCGCTCCCCGACCCGCCCTGGTTTATGGGCTGCGATGGGAACCTGGGCTGCAGCCAGCGTTCTGCTGGCACGGCGCTGGCCTCGCCGCAGCCCTGGGAACAGAAAACCGCCCGACATCTCCGCGGGGGCAACCGGGAGGGCTCAAGCGTGGGGATCCTGCTGATTGCAGGGGAAAATCTGGTAAAATGAAGGACACAGCAGCTGGGATCCCCCCCTCCACCAGGACACAGCAGCCGGGATCCCCCCCTCCACCAGGACTGGTTGCATCCTCATTGCCCTGTAATTACCGAGCAAAACGAGCAAATTCCCCCTCTGATGCTCACTCAGGTGGGACCCGCAGCCCCCAGGACAGCCCAGCAGCCTCTGCCCTGGCTTCGTGCTCATCCTCATCCTCCTCCCTCCGTCTGCAAACTTTTAATCCCAAAAACATCGCTCCTTCCACCTGCCTGTCCCGCAGCCACAACGCTCTGCTCTTGTTAGGGCTGTGCACGGTCTGGACCTGCTGGGTCACCTGTGGGCTTCACCAAATATGAAAAAAAAAATTAAAAAATGAAGATTTCTCCTGCTTTCCAGGGGGAAAGGACATGGTGCTTGGTTTGGGTGTATTTTGGCCTCCCTGGGCT
>NW_010116416.1:1705-2001 GCF_000699245.1 Pterocles gutturalis
AAATGGGGAAAATCCCCGTTTGCTCTCCCAGTAGCTGCAGATCTCCTCCTAATGCTCCAGCATTTGATCTCTGCTCTTATTTTCCACCTAAAAACCAACATCACCAACCCCCCGTGGCTGCATGGCGGGGGAGGATAAAGCTGCCTCTGCATCCCCACATCCCCCATCCCACCGTGGTGGGGTCACAGCTACCGCGGCACCCGAGGCGGCGCGTCTCGTCTTGGAGATGCGATCGGATCCCATCCCTGTGCCGGGGATGAATTTGGGATGCTCGGGAAGGTTTGAGACCAGCCCGC
>NW_010116416.1:2013-4253 GCF_000699245.1 Pterocles gutturalis
CCAGCCGATGGGCGGTGGATGAGTTGCTGACTTGGGCACAAGATTGCTCGATGCCTTTTTATTTTTTTGTTATTATTATTATTTGCTGATGTGCGATAGGAGAGCAGCAGCTCACACCCTGCGTTGGGCAACGAGCGGCTGGGCGGGAGGCGGCGGTGGGGTAACACACACCGAGCGGCGGGCGAAGGAGCGGGTCCTCAGGGTGGGCACCAGGCACCAATTTTTGAGGTTTGAGGTTTTTTTTTTTTTCCATTTTTCAGGGTCTCACCTGTAGAAGCGAAGGAAGCAGGGCCAGACCAGGAGCTGAGCAGCTCCTGGCCACACTTGGCAAGCATTAGCCCGCTCCCCGTGGGGTTTTGGCCCCATTTACATCCCGCCTGGAAGCGCTGGGAACGGCTAGAGCCGCTCAGCAGGGCTAGAGCCCCGCATTTCAAATTTTCCACTCCCTAGAGCCCGGCATTTCAGCTTTTCCACTCCCATTCAGCAGATACAGAACTATCCATATTGAAATGCAAAATGCTGGGAGCGTGCAGACACTCTGCATACAGGAACTGCTAAAATAATAAATAGTTTTTTTCTCCTCCACGGGCACTCGTCTCACACCACCTCCGCCGTGGTGGGTCCACCCTCCGGATGGATTCATCCGGGACTCGGGCTCCGACCTCGCAGCACCCATCAAACAGCAGAAGCCCTCGAGGGGCTGCCACCCCCCAACCCGTTTCCCCCACGAGCCCCGTCCTCCGCCTGTGTTTTTACTTGAGCAATGACACTTCTTTGGCAGAAGTTGGCTTTAAATAGCCACTCCTTGAATAAAACCTCCACAAATACCGTCCTGCTGCCGAGTGTGAAACCACAGCACGGCAAAGAGGAACCATTGACTTAAAAAAAAAAAAAAATTACAAAAAAAAAAAATTATCACGAACTACCCGTTTCGCCCTCCCGGCGTTGTTTGCGTTGCGCAAAGCGACCGGCGCTGGGAGGGAAGGGGCGATGCCGGTGGGTGGGTTTGCTCCAGATTTGCTCTTTGTGAGGCTTTCGTACAGCCCCAGGGGAGAGAAAAACATTGGTTTTAAAAACAGGAAAATGTGATTGTCAAACCATAACAATGGGCTGGGGAAGGAGCTGGAGCAGCTCTGAATTTAGCTTTTGAAACAGCCTCGAGTTGACTAAATCTTTCTGTAGCAAAGCCCGGCCCCGCGCCGCACGCCCTCTCCCGACTCCGGCAGCAAATGCAATAAATAACCCCGAGGATTCGGCGTGTCCCTTGCCGCCGGGTGCCACATCCGCACCTCCAATTTCAAGCCTCTCCGATGGGATTTGCAAGCCCACGGACAACCCAGTGGGTTCCTCCCTGCAATGCAAGGCACAGCCTGGCTTATAGAGGGATTTCTATAGCTTTTTGCCTTTTTAATATAATCTTAAAAACAATTCCAATGTGGCAACCGCATGAAAACCCATCGCACGCACGCATCGGCTGCTACCTGCTCTTCTTTGCCTTTTTTCCTTTGAGAACCTCAGGCCAAAGAGTTGCACAGAAAGAGGCTGTAGGAGCAGACAGCAGTTTGCAAATGTCACCACCTGAGCGAGTGGAAATTGTTTTATTTCCCTTCAAAATGCCCAGAGGGGTTGGATCCAGATAAAGAAATAATAGCCGGTAAAACTGTGTGTTCCTAAATACCAGGAGAATGAACAAAAGCCTCTGGCACGCTCAGGGCACGGCTCGGAGCTGCATCAGAGGCTGTAACCCCCCCGTTCCAGAATCATAAAATCACAGCATGGTTGGGTTGGAAGGGACCTTCAAGATCATCACCAAGCCAGGCAAATAAAGCAGATCTTGGACTATCAAGGCACCAAAAAAAAAAAGAAAAAAAAAAAAAAAGACAGTTGCAGCTCATCTTTAAGCTCTTCAAAGCCAGTCTGGGCACAGGAACCACCCAAGTTTTGTTTCAACTTGGCAGCGACGGCTGAAAGAGAAACGGCAGCTTCTTACCCTGCCCCAGGCAGTTGGTGTTTTCTCATCAACCCGGTTAGAAAAAGGAAATATTGATCCTGGAGCATCCTCAGGGGCTTGGGGCACTTGGGCATTTTTGCCTTGCAAGCATCTCGAGCTGCTTTTCTCACCCGGTTCCTTCCCTCTCTCCTCCAAAGAAGCGTTTGGCCCCGCTGCCGTAGGCGGAGAACAAAGACAACCCCAAAGCGGAGCTGAAAACTGATGAAGCTTTCATAGGAGAGGAAAGAGT
>NW_010116416.1:4284-6965 GCF_000699245.1 Pterocles gutturalis
GGAGAGGGACTGCTGCATCTCTCTCCTTTTTCTTGCTAACGGACTCTCCTTGACTGTAATTGGCACTAATTGTTGACTGAGATCAGCTGGTGCTCTCTGCAGCTGTAGGGAAGAACTCTGAAGGTGATTTCTTGGCCTGGGAGTGGTTGTAGGAACCCTGGGATTTGCTACATGAGGTCTACAAAGTTCCTCCACTTTCTTCCCCACTTCTCAACAGCATCCCAGCATGTGTAGGGTTCCGTTGTCCTTCGAGCCGTGTCCTCTCCCTCTCCTTTCTGGCCCCCTCAAAGCTGGCGAGATGCTTGAAACGCAGTTGTGCTGCCAAGGTCAACCATCCAAAAGCCATGTCAGATGCCTACAGATCAGGAGATTTGGCTTTAAGGGTGCTGAGACTTCAAAAGCGCCAGCTCTTCCAATTTGCATCCTGGTTTCCGACACATCTAGGGCACCCTGAGCGTGTGCTCAGCTTTCTCTACAGCCCAGAGAACCAAAACCGGTTGGTTTTAGTTGGAAATTCCCAGGTTGGGGTGTGGGAGCGTGACAGCAGTTTCAGCACTTTTGAGGTAGGACAAAACACGTTCTTCCATCACAGTTCTTCCCTCCTCCTAACCGTGGTGTCATGACCGGCACAATTTCTGTCTTGATGCAATTTTCCAACCTATTTGCAGAAAAAAAAAGCCAGGAAGTACCAGGGGGTGGCAAGAGAAAAGAGCTGCAAGACCTGTCTTGGGATGAAAAAAAGTGGAGATGCTCCTCATGTCCTGGCTCCAGTCACTTGGGGAATGTTGGTGTATGGAGAAAAAGTCGTTCATGTAACATGAGCAAAGGCTGCAGCTACTTTATGTCAACATAGTTTAGCACAGAGCAAGGGTCTCAGCTCATGGCCAACAACGCCGTCCATGCCATGGGTCACACAACAACGCAGTGCCCACGGTGTGGAGGAGGGTCTTGAGGAGCACCAACGAGAACTTGACGCTTGAGAGGTGAAAACCTGCAGGTGAGCATCCAGCCTGGAAGCTGGGGAGCTCTGGTGTCCCACGAGTGCTGCTTCCTGCCGTGCTACACCCAACGCAACGCTGCCTTCCCCGCCTGCAAGAGAGCAGCCATCCCCACCTGCCGGATCTTCATCTGCTGGGCGGTGAGCAACCACCCCACAAACACTGAACACGAGCGAGAACTCCCTGCGGGCCGTACCCATCCTGGCTGATGTCCACCAGGAGATCCTCTGGATCCAGCCCCCTCCAGCCCGTCCATCAGAGCATCTCGCAGCATCCCCAGCTGCAGGGATGGAGATGCTAAGCCAGGGCTACCCAAGCAAGAGCCATCAGCAACGACCCAGGAGGCACCCCACAAAAAATGGGTCAACCAGACCAAAACTCCCCCAGCCCCCGCGTGCTCTTGGGCAGGGGATGGTCTGGGTCACACCGTGGCGGAGCTACAAACGCAGCCCACACCGATGATTTCCTGAGAAACGCTACCCCAGGCTCTCGAGCAGGCTGGCAGCTCGAACAAGATGCAAACACACTCTTTACCAACTCATTGGAGCCTCGCCGTTCGCTCCCTTCCACCTCCCCATCTCCTCATCCTCCCCAGCTGCTGGGGCCAGGGGATGCCCAAAACCACCCCTGCAACGACGGTGACAATCCCGGCACCGCGACACAGGGCAAAGAGGACAAAGCAAACCCAAAAGACACATTTAAAGGCAAAAAATGGGTTGGACAAGAGTAGCCCAGAGAGGACGAGAGTACCTTTGTTGTCAGCGCTCATCGACCCGGTTGGAGCTGCCTTGTTGCCCTTCAGGTTTCCGTCTTTTCTCCTTTCCCCCAGCGCATGTGACAGTCCCCAGGCAGAGCAGCTCTTTAGTGTGGTCTGCAGCGTGTGTGGCGAGGAGCCCGAGCCTTGCTCTCTAGCTTTCTTCTCGATGCAGTTTCCATGCTCGGTTTCAGAATGACAACCTCTGATGCTGCGCTGCCTGGGGCAGCGGCTCGCTCGCTCGCACAAGTGGGTTTATCTCGCATCCTTTCATATTGCTCTCACACCCAGCTGGGGGCCAACTGGTTTCAAAATAAAATGAAGCTGCCAGAAGCTCTTGGGACTCTACCAACCTTTTGCAAACACTTTGAGCCGTCGCAGAAAACGGCCGGATTCCATGAACGCTCCCGCTGGCATAATTGGTCACCCGGGAATTCCCGGACAATGAATATCCCGGGAGCAGATGCAGCAAGATGCCCGGTTTTATATCTGGGTGGTGCGGGAAAACTAAAATTGGAGCAGCTTTGGAGCCACCCACACTTACCCAGGAAAAAAAAAAAATAAAAAAATCCCTCCCTTTGAGAATTCACAACCTCAACCTCCGATTTCCCAATGGCAGCAGACGCCCACGCAAACGAAGGGCCGCTCCCAATTAACGGGGCAGACAAAAAAAGAAAGGAGATGCTGTTCCCCCCGTTCTGTGAGCAGGGAGAGCCGATGCCCAGGTGGGCAACCCCCTTGCTCAAGGGCATGGAGAGAGTAAATCAAAAGCAGGAATTGCCCCAACTCTCCGTTCGGCATCTCAGAGCACCAAACCCATCCTCCCCGTGCTCGGCAGCCCGTCCCTCCAGTGAAATATTGACTCGGAGCTGGTTGGTTCTGCAGCCAACGCTGCCGGGATGCGGCTCGGCGGGTGGGCTGGGGGGAAG
>NW_010116416.1:6996-8810 GCF_000699245.1 Pterocles gutturalis
GCCTGGTCCTCCACGGAGCAAATGATGCTTTTGAATGGGCGGCTGTGGACGGGGTGGCCTGGAGGTATCGCTGCCGCCGTAGCAGTGAGACAGCCCATGGTGGGGCTCCCAGAAGGAGGCCAAGAACAAGAGGGCGAGTTTGCAAACGATCGTCGTTCGAAAGAGCTGGAGGCAGAGAAGCTGGCCAGGTCCTTCTGCTGGGCAGGACGCCGTGGCTCAGGCAACGCAGCCGCATCTTCCCCCCACCACGCTGGTGGAAATGAGTTTTCTCCATGATTGTCCTTCTGTTCGTGTGTGCTCTTAGTCTAAATAACTTTTCTTTTAGGTTAAAGGCAAATGGCAAATCAGGAGAGAGCCCGAGTGAAGCTGCCATGAGGCAGAAGCCTTCTGCCTGCCTCCCCTGCCGCGGAAGGAATTCACCCCACTCATGAGAGCTGTCACCGAGGAAGGTCCGTGGGACTGGAAGTGGTTCCCAGGGCCATCGAATCCAGGGCCAATGTCTACATCACCTAAGTAACACGGTGCAAAATTGTCCAGAGGAGCCCACTGCCCACGTCCCCACTCCTGGAGAATCCCCCACTGGTGTAAAGTCAAAACCCACCGGCAGGAACTCGACCCATGGAGAGAACAGGAGACGCTGAGGACACACGCGGCAATGGAGCCTCTGTTATTTCTTTTCGGGGGGATACCACTAGGAAGGGAAAGGGGCAGTGCCCTGGGTGAAGGTCAGGAAGACCCAAACCCAGCGCTGCCTCCGGGCTCCGAGGGGATTCGCTCTCACGAGGACGATGACCTGAGCCGGAGCGTTTTCCTTCCCTTTGCATCATCGAGGTATCGGGCAGGCGAGAGGCAGGTAGAAGGGTAAATGTTCCCCAACTGAACGAGTTGATAAGAAATATGGGGGTCAAATTATCTTCTTCTGCAACACCCCTGCAACTTAGAGAATCTAAAGCTGTAGGACATAAATCAACCACCAACTGCCAGGGGTTAAAGAGAAACTTCCTCTCGCAGCAACTTATTGCATAAGTGTCTTTTAACGGGAGCTCCCCTCTTCTGAAATCTCAGAGAGAGGTTGACAGGACTGTAGGGCTGTTGGGCTGAGTCTTTATGATCCTTCCTGGGCCCATTTGCTCCGGTCCATCTGATTTTCTCTTCCCCAAGCTGGCGAGCATCAGGGAGGAGGTGCAACACCAGCAGCTCTGCGTCGTGCTGGGGCTGCGACACTGCACAGCTCAGCGTTGGTGGTACCCAGCGCCGTCCCATCCCCATTTTCTGACCCCTGCTCCAAGGACTTGGCACTTGAGCACCTTCCCCATCCCTGGTTCCGACTTGGGTCCTGGAAAATTCCATAAAGTGAGCACCGTTGACTCTTTTCCCGTGCAATCCTGCCAGCCACTTTGCTGGTGCTGTCCCAGAAAAAGGCTGGAAAAAGGCTCCGGGGTCGGGTACTTGCTTATCCTGGGGACACAAGTGGGAAACCACAGCGGGACCCCACTCGGAAACGTTCCGGAGACCACCCTGCGGCTGCCATCGCGCCGCCCTCCGCGGGGCTGGATATCCCCGGCTATTGTGAGCGTTTGCTAGTGGGGGGTCCCAGCGGGAGACGTGTTCCCAGTACAGACTCGGGATGCCAGGCAGCAGCTCGCATGGCTCCCCGAGGCTGTTCAGCGTCCCCTGGAACTGGTGACGATGACACACACCCACCCAGCCGCTGGAAACCAGCTCCAGGTCCCGAGCCACCCAGCAACATCCCCATCCTCGTGGAAGCTGTTCCCGCTTTGCTTCCCATCCTCCACGGCTCCCCCCACCCCATC
>NW_010116416.1:9260-9491 GCF_000699245.1 Pterocles gutturalis
CCGCTCGCAGGCGCGAGAGGCCCCGACTTATGCAGCGGGGCTGTCAGGTGTGAGTCAAACAGGAAGCCGCTGCTGCGCAGGCGAGAGAGGTATTAGCCATGAAAAAAAGTGCCCTCCATTCACTCCTGGGTCCTGGCCCCACAGCCCACCCCTGGCCAAACCAATTTTCCCGGCTGGTGTGAAGCTGGGGTGTTCAGGATGCTGCCCCTGGGGTGCTGCCCCCAGGATGGT
>NW_010116416.1:9552-11385 GCF_000699245.1 Pterocles gutturalis
TGCTGCCCCTGGGATGGTGCCCATGTGATGCTGCCCCCAGGATGGTACCCCTGTGATGCTGCCTCCAGGATGGTACCCACAGGATGCTTCCCCTGGTATGCTTCCCCCAGGATGCTGCCCTTGGGATGGTGCCCATGGGATGCTGCCCCCAGGATTCTGCCCCTGGGATGGTGCCCATGGAATGCTGCTCCCGGGATGGTACCCCTGTGATGCTGCCTCCAGGATGGTACCCACAGGATGCTGCCCCTGGGATGCTGCCCACGGGATGCTGCCCTCAGGATGGTACCCACAGGATGCTGCCCCTGGGATGGTGCCCATGGGATGCTGCCCCCAGGATTCTGCCCCTGGGATGCTGCTCCCAGGATGGTACCCACAGGATGGTACCCCTGTGATGCTGCCCTCGGGATGGTACCCCTGGGATGCTGCCCCTGGGATGCTTCCCCCAGGATGGTCCCCCCGGGATGCTGCCCCTGGGATGGTACCCACGGGATGCTGCCCCTGGGATGCTGCCCCCAGGATGGTCCCCCCGGGATAGGACCGCGGGAGAGCAGCCTGAGAGCAGGAAGATGAGTCATCTCGAGCATCCATGGGGACCGTGGCTCCCAGGGCACCTCGGCACATTGAAAAAGTTCCCCGGAAGGGCCCGTGCCGGAGCTGTGGTGCCGGCACCGGTGAAGTAGGGCATGTGCACGGTTGTGCCTGTCTCTTATCTGACTCATTTCGATGTCTCAGGGGAAACCCTGGCATCGATAAACAGCTCTCTGCTCCCTTCCTCCGCATTCGCTAACCGAAATCTGGAGGCTATTTTTAACCCCAAAACACCCCCAGTGAGCGTGGGGGGAGCCGGCAGCGCGGTGCAGCGGGTCAGGCGGCACCGGAGGGTTGGGACCGTGTCGCTGCCAGCCCCGGTTCTGGGTCTGAGCTGGCTCGTGCTGGTGTTTATCGGGGTAATTTGACTGTGGCCTTGGCAAGGTACCAAGCAAAGTGAGACCAAAACAAGTCACGCAGGCACTTTCCATGCTCGGCGCTGGCACCGTGCCCCCGGATGGGGTATGCAAAACCAAAAGGCTCCAATTTTTTATTTTCCAGCACATCCCCCCCGCCACGAGCATCCTGTTTAACCCGCGCGTCGCCGCTGTTTTCTGGGGGGGACCGGCTCAAGGAGGCAGAGGGGAAGCGAGGTGGAAAAAGCCTCCAGCTTCGAGATGAGGGGGTAGGAACCAGGCTGAGGCCACGCCGCTGTCTGAGGGTCATTTTCTTCTTGTTTTTCACTTCCAGGGCTGCGGTGTGCAGAGGCACGCAGCAACCAGGACTAACGCCGGCATGCACAGCATGCAGACAACATGGGATGCAGCAACGTGAAATATCGAGACCTCGAGGCTCGTGGGGTCTCAGACTCTCCCTTACAGCTCATCTATCCAAATACACACAGCTGCTCCCTCTGGAAACAGCAAGACAAGCAACGTTGGCGTTTCCCAGCCCAAACCCAGAGCAGGAAGGGCAGCGGCAAGACAAAGCCGAAGCCCAAGCTGCTGCGGAGCTGTTGCCCCTGGGATGATGCACGTCCCAGCCCGGGTGACGCGCTGAAGGCTGGTCCTGCCACCGATGGGGAAGGGAAGGCAAAGCCAGGGTTGGCAAAGCCACCGGCAGCTTCAGGTGTTCACGGGAGCTTTGGATGCTCCCACAGAGGGAGCGGATCCAGCCCGGCGCTGGATTGGGGCAGGACACCTCGTGCTTTCTTTCGCCTGGTTTCGGAGGATGCAGGGGTAAGGATCCAGCTCTCCCTCGGGGGAAACACCTCCGCTCCCAAGTAGAGAGCCTGGTTGTAATTTC
>NW_010116416.1:11396-12294 GCF_000699245.1 Pterocles gutturalis
TTGGCCACAGCATCCCGTCCCTGCCCCGGGACGACACCCCACGTTTCCTCTCCAAAGCCCCCACGCTGCCCCTGAGGTCTTTGGGAATCATCAATTCTGGGACAGGTTTTTCCTGGCTTTAGGAATATTTCTGTGGCCAAGACTCCCAAACACCTTTCCCTCCAAAAAAGCCTCTCCAAAGGCAGCGTGAGCCCGCAGCTCAGGTGGGGGATGCGTTGGATCACCTCCAACCGCTCCAGGAGCTCAAAGGACCATTTTCTCCCATTTTCTGCCTCTGCTCAGCACCTCCCGCAGACTTTCTGCCTTCTCCCTGACTTAAACACTCTGGGTTTCCTCTCCTCCTTCAAGCAAAAAGCAGGAAGCTCAGCAGCCCAGAAATAACTCAGGAGACCTCCATCAGCCTTGCGACCCCAAGAAATTGGTCCCCACCTCCAAAAGTCCCGGGGGGGTGCGCCCCGCGTGCCGGCCGGTGCCGAGGCTGGGTTGTGCGACCGTTCCTGGGCTGCGGATCCTGCTCCGGCTGTTCCTGCTCCCTCGCAGAGATGGACTATAAACCCTTCATTTCCTGACACACATGGGACAAGGCCAAGGGGTCGTGTTTTGGACAACCTGCCTTTTCCATGGCAACCGGCGATGATGTCAGCGCCGTGCAATGATCGGCAGGGGCCGGGGGAATGGAGAGCTCTCCAGGAACGAGGCAGGAGAGGAGCCCGAGATGGCGGGGGACGTGCTCGCCGAGGGCCAGGACCGCGGGAGAGCAGCCTGAGTGATGTTTTCCTTGGATGGCCTCAAACACGAGCCGTGGCCGAAGTGCACGGAGGCTGGAGCCTGGAGCAGCGGCTGGAGCAGGGACCATCCTGCCCTCTCCATCCTCCAGCTCCCATCCCTCTGGGCATCC
>NW_010116417.1:0-10614 GCF_000699245.1 Pterocles gutturalis
ATTTTTTTTTTTACCATGATACAGTAATTATATCCTCAAAAGGAAGAATTGCTGAGAACTTTCAGTGTCATTGGCAGAACTTTGCTGCTTTTATTGTTTTTCAAAGAACAAAAAAAGGGAGTCAAAGACTGGGTTCCCAGGACCCAGAGGGAAAAGTCTCAGTTGCTGTAAATGATTCCTGGGGAAGTTCAGTTCAGTGCTCTCACAAAGCAGGACATTTACACACTATTATTTCCATCAAACACTAAAGTAACCGCCTGTAAACTTGTTCACTTATTTGTTTCTACTAGTCTGTAAAAACATAAAATTTAAATACATAAATAAATATTTATAATGCATGGATAACAGTACTCACACATGCCATAAGCTATGCCAGAAAAAAATAAATAAATCAAGCTTCACGGCTGAGAGATGTCACTTGGTTTGATTTGTAATAAGCAACTTCACTTATCATTATGCAGCATATTACTATATATTATTTTGTATTACAATTTTATTCAGCCCTTTTCATCCCTCTTCAAGGGACAGTCACGATCTTTAAGGAGAAGATTCACGCCATCCTGATTTAGGCATTTAACTGATGCACCTAAATTAGGCTTTCTCTGTGGTCATTGCAATTCATTTAAAAAAGCCAAATGCAGCTATGGTCCCAGACCTCAGCCAAATTTGAACCACAGTCGAATCTAGACTTCAAGTCTTACTGTTTAGATGAATAAGATGGTCAAAGTAAGACAAACACAGACTTGGCCAGCACGAAGTTAAGATAGGAACCATCCTTTTGTCGTGATAATGCCAGAACTAATCACCTCCTCAATTATTCACAAATCCAACTGGTTTAGATAGATCATACAGACCAAAGTACCAATGCAAATAGTTGTGTTTAGCAAGATGGGTATGAGCTTATTCTCATACCTTTTGTTTGACGAATAGACTATGTTTTGGCTTGACCAAAGCAACTTTAACTAAGATAGGCTTTTCTAAGTATACAAATGGATTTTTCTAATTATAACCCCTCATTTGAATCTATCTGGACCCTCCTGAAGGAAAGACTTCTAGGCTGCTTGAGTTTTTCATTTCTCCAGCAACTCAGTATAAGATATTTTCCTCTTTTGTAGACTGTGCTTCAAATGTGAAATCTTCTGCATAAGAAATTATAGTCACATGACTCTCTGATTACTGCTAAGGAAATACTTATCCAAGAAAAACGCAGAATAGCATCCCATACTGCTCTTAAGGGGTAACAGGCTGGGCTGCAATAAGCAGGGAATGTCAGCTCAAGAAATGTGATATTGAGCTTGCCATTTTGAGAGGACTATTTCTGGAGAACACCTAAGGGCATTCTGCAGACTAACACTGGCAAAGCCATGGTTCAGGGGAATGCTGAAAGGAAAGCAATTACCATTGAGCTCTGATGCCAACTCATTGTGTGACCTTCAGTAACTCCTCCCTCACTGTTGGTTTTATTTCATGTCTTCCCTCTTCTCTTTCCTGATTTCCTAGGGCTTGGTTTGCAGAATACAGCTTCTCTTACATCTGTAGGCATGGAGAGGGCAAGGCACTGGAAGGCATTTCTTGTCCCTCTCAGTCTTTCAACCTGGAGAACCCGAGTCCAACCCTGGATTGTGATTAGTGTGGCTGACACTCACTGCAATTTAGCCTGTGTGTGCAGTAATGTTTGCAAGAGGTGGATACACTATTTTCCTGCAAGGGTGTTTGCAATGATTTGTTCCTTCATATGTGTGGTACATTAGGTAATATAACTTGAGTATTTTTATTATTACTTCCACGGGAAAACAATGATGGATTTATCTGAGTAAAATATGAGGTGGCAGCCATAAATAAACAAAATACTCAATAAAGTCTCCTTAATTTGGATACTTGTTTCTCATGTTAATTTTAAAGCATTTTTTGATATCGTGTAATGTTGTTGCAAGTAACGCGTGTGAGTTTTGAAACAGTTTTTTTTTACTATTGTTTAGTTCAGAATAATTTACTTTGTCCCATAGCTAGCAAGTTTCTTCCAGTATTATTCCACACAACTTGCAGAGGTCTCTAAGCATCGTTTGTGGTCATTAGGTCATTTCTTCCACAGCTTTTCCAGTAGTTACTCACAAACTGATAATTGCTACAAAATAGATGCACTGCAGTGCTGGGATGTCATTTGTTTGTACTTCCCTTCGGCTTATAGCCCTGTGGTCCTCTCTTGGGCTCTGTCTACATGCCAGTATGCTGTAATGATAAATAACATTATCGACCTATAGGTATGCATAAAACATTAGATGGATCGTATGTTTTCTGGACTGCTCAACTTTCATGAACTGCATTTCAAGTTACTCTGCTCCACTGCCTTAGCTCTGACACCATAGGTTTGGAGTAGGTAGAGTAACATGGGCAGAAGTAACTTAGCAAAAACAAACATATATATATATATATTGTTTCCACTCATTATAAGCTGAACAGTTATTTCAATTAATTTCTTAGACAGCAGTTAGAAAATTGAATTAACAACTTGTCTTTAAAAAACAGTGTCTTTTGACTAGTTTAAAATGTAAAATGCATTTTTTCCCCATTAAGCATTAAGTTTAATAATGGAAGAGCTTCATTTTAAATCTTTTTAACTTGTATAAACATACACACATTTTAAAAGAACAAAGTGTTTGGTTTTGTTTTGTTTTTCAAAATGCATAAATGATTTAGGAGCCTAAATTCAATTTTCAGCAGCAGTCTAGTAATCGGAAGTGTAAATCCCTTGTATTTCAATTAAAATGAGACTTTTAAGCATGAAAGACACAAATGAAAATTAAATTGGCCCCTAAAGCCTTTAAGTACTTGACTTTTTAAACATATAACCTCCTTGCACGAAAAATGTGTTTGTTTCGTCTCAGGCCATGCACGTGTATGTATTTGTGTGTGTGTATATATACATGGGGGTGTGTACATGTACAAATTTATCATAGGGAAAAATATTCTTCATTTATTTATCTTTGAGAGAAACAAAATATTAAGTTATTATTTAGTTTTATAACAGGCGGTAAATGTGACAGAAAAAAAGCTCAATTTACATTTGTCCAGTTCCAACTCAAATGAATTCCTCGCATGCACAATGCAAGAATCATTCAAAATTTAATGAATCAGGATCAGGCCCTTATTTCTTTCCAGAATGCTGCTACTGATGCTAATGAAAGGAAAGGAAATAATAAAATGAAATAAAATGGGTGACAAGTCTTTAGAGGAAATAACTGCCAAACAAGCAGAATAATTTCTGTTAGAGGTGTAGGAGGTCATCTGGCCCAACCCTTCACTCACAGCAGGACCTTAACATGAGTTCAGTAACGTAATTTTGTATTAACTCCTTTTGAAAAATAAATTAGATGGGTCTAAGAAAGAGATCTGGGCAAAGGAAGTCTTGTGTTTGAAACTGCAGATAGCAGTCCTAAAGTGACATAACAAACATTCCAAAATAAACCAATAATCTTATTTGTATAGTTTTCTGCCTTAAACAAATCAGTAGATTAAAAATTTATAGTCAATTTCCATGGCAAAAATATTGTTAAGAGATAATTAAGGTGGAGAACAGACACACAATTTCTTATTTAAAATTTCAACACCAACCCCAGAAGTATCTTCCTTGGATATGAATTGAAAAGGCTTTGTTCATTACAAATTCATTAAGGAACTCACATTCAGCTACCCATTCTTTGGAGATGTATTCCCTGCCCCTCATGCAGTAAAGGAATTAAACCTTCTTACATTTTTACAACCCTGGAAGTATTTTGTGGGGAATCTGAGCCCTTCTTTTCTAATCAAAAGAATTTTTTTTTCAGTTTTTGTTTCCCTGAAACCAGAAAAATTGTGTAGCTCCTGTTGAATTTGGAATTCATTCAAATACCACCCTATTCCCCTCTGTACCCTCCTTACTAATCAAAAATACTATGTTGCTCCTTTTCAACTGAAGAATACATCAGATTATATATATATTCAAGCCTAAATGAATGAAAAGAGACTTATATCTCATATTACTATATTAGGTAAATAGGAACAAATGTTGGTTTTTAGCTTCGTTGTTTTCCTTCCCTCTCTTTTGCTGCCAAAGCCCCAGTAGAGTATGAATGCAGAATATCAGCCTATCTTCTAATATATGCAGCATAATCTTCTTAAAATGAGTTTTCACTTCAAGGAACAGAAGGGCTTAGAGATGAGCAGCATGGCTTTTTGTATTTGGCATCTCATTATACTTAGTACCATTTTTTTCTTCTTAGAACAATTGAATATCATTAGTGAAGGAAAATTCTCCCTATATATATTAATAGTTTTTTGTTTTGTTTCATTCTCTTTTGGGGGGCATGGGGAAAGAAGTGAGAAACAGAGTAAGGCTTTTTGTTCATTCTTGGGGAAGGGGAAGATGGTTTTATACTTCACATTCCTTCTTCCCAACATGTTTCCCTCTTACTGGGCATCCCACCCCAAACAATTCTATTTAAACATCAAGAAATGGAAACACAGTGTGGAAATAAATAAAAAAATAGGCAAAATTATTTTGCTTTTTTTTTTTTTTAAGGGAAATGGCCCGAAATGCACAAACATGCGGAGAACTGAGAAAATCCTCAGTGTGTTTGAGTATAGATTCAATTCATTGTGGCTTCTTGGCTAAACTCAAACACTCCACCAGTTTAAAATCCAACATCTTCCCTTGGGAAACCTCAGCTGAGTTCTTTACTGATTAAAGCCAATGAAGCTGGACCAGCAGACAATTTGCCTAAATATTTGTTTGCATGGATAGTTTGTATTGTATTAGTGCCTAGTTGAATTTCAATGATTTAACATGTTCTGTACATGTTTAATTATTCATTTTAAACAGGTTGCCTGGAGAAGGTAGGAAGTGTACTCATGTCCAGCGTGATATTGTTTGATTGCAACCACTATAAATGTAAGGAGTAGATACTGCTGAAGCAAAAATTAATTCTTTCATCCGATACAATGTACAGTGTCACAACCCATATCATGAGTTCTCTAGGCCATCAATTAGTTCATGTCATACCCAAAAGAGACTGAAGGAAGAAGGAATAGGAGACAAGCGGAGAATGCTTAAGAAAAAGCTAATTCTCAAATCCAAGGCTGTAACTTTGGGTTACAAATTATCATCATAAGAATGGCCACCCAGGTTGTCTCATTTTCTGTTTTGTCTCTGATAATGAGGGCATTAAGACATCATGCTGAAATACTTTAACACCAGCATTTTTTAAAAATAAGATGACACCAGAAAGAATGGGAGCACTGGCACACTTATAGAAATCAGCAGAGAAAGATCTTACCAGCAGAGATTTTAGCTGGTGGAACATTCTATTTTTGTTCTTAGTCCCTTCAACCCAATGCATAGCTTTCCTGTACTTCGGAGATCTGCAAGCTGTGTGAGACCTACTGCCATAAACCACAACCAGATGGTTGCTAAGGTTATGCTAAGTTCCAGTTCAGCTCATCTTGATTCAAACAGGCTGCTAGCCAAAAATGGCCTCAGCTTTAGCTCAGAGACTAAAATGCCGTGCTCACTAGTGTTCGCACATGCTTTGCAGTCAGCTAGCACATGCTCAGATGGTGATGGAAACCACCTCTGAACTAACCAGTTTCTACCTAGTCATTTTTTTTCCCAGCTGAAACCACTTGTGTTCATCCTTCCAAAATGTAGACATATATCACTCTCTGCAACTACACCATAACTGTAGATGTGGTGCTTCAGGACATGGTTTGGTGGGATAGGTCGTGTTGGGTTGACGGTTGGTCTTGATGATCCTTGAGGTCTTTTCCAACTGTAATGGTGATGATTCCAACCATCTATGATGATGATTCTATAATTAACAAATTTGCTAACCTAAAACCCTTTTATCTAGGCAGCTTCTTAGAGAACATCACGTCCAGGGAGTGATTCTTAAGTCTTAGTTTTGATTCACCATTGAAAAATGTGTGAATTTCCCAACGATTATAAATATGATATGCTTCTTTTATAGGAGATAGATTTAATTAATTAAAACAAATTAAGACACCATATAAGTGCCTAAACGTGACCTAGAGTTTTCAGCAGAACTCTAAAGACTGCATTCAGTGGAGCTTCCTTCAGCTTTTAAAACACAGGTCATAGAAACACCAAGTGATGATTTGGAAAGCCAAGGGTATCCCCTAGTCTTACATCATATCTACCAGGCCCATGTGGATAGCTCTGACACCTTGACACATCAAATGCTACTGGATACACTTGTGAAGTTAAATGGAATTGATGCCTGTATTGACTAGACCTTCCAGAGACTGTAACAAAAGCTTAGACACCTACCTTCCATGCAGGCAACTGAGCTTGAATGTCTTTGTCTGGAAGCCTGACCTCACTCTGAAGAAAAATTGGAGTTTTTTTCCCAGTGGAAGATAAATTGTATTTGAGAAAGAAATTTTAATTTTTTTTCCAATTCTTGCACTATTTACAAGGTCAGGTCAACAATTCACAAGTTTCTTGTTTTTTCATCTCGTGCTAAACAAAGACCATCAGAAACAAACTGCAGTGCTGCAGTCAGAGATTATTATACCTGATTTAATCCAGTCTGCTACGGGAGCCCATTTCCATCACATGCCATATGTTGCATGGGGCAGAAACAGAGAGCTTAACTTCTTCACTGGGGAGTGGGAGAAGGCTACAGAGGTTGATTTCTGCAGTATATGGTAGAGAAGATAATGTTTTTAAAATATCCCTCTGTCTCCAAGAATTCTCTGCATGCAACAGAGAGGAGGAAATTGTGCTCAGGAGCTGACAGTTGGATTGCAGTAAAAACTCCAGTAATGATGCCCTGTCCACAGAGGCTTTACCAATCTTTTCTGTAATTGAATGTTCTAACCTTCTCAAGCGCCATTCTACAAAATAAATAAAAAACAAAATAAATAAATAATCCTTCCATTTTTACTTTAAGAACATACTGAAAATTATATCAGTTAAAACAAAAAAGGCATAATTTAAAGAATACAGGAACTGGAGAATGTTTCTCTCTTACCAGTCAAAATAAGCTGCATGAAAATAAGAGATGGAAAAGATCAAAAGAAGCAAAATAAAGTGTTACATGAAACCATCATTTTTTACTTTATTTTCTTACCCTTTTGTGGAATTTTAAGTGAAAGAGAACTGGTTACTTGCATATGATTAATTTAGAGAACTGCTTGCTAAAAATTAGTTTTTGGCAGGTTTCATAAGAGGCTACAAGACTAGCAAATTACATGGCATCAGAAGGAGGACTAAAAGGAACAACAAAGAAAGTGAGGAGCACAGTGATTTGTGCATGTAGCTTGTATAAAATTTTTCTGGACTCACTTCACTATTTGCTTTATACAGTAAAGAAATATTTGAAAATACTGGCCTGGAATACCAATTAAAAAGAAGAAGAAGAAAAAAAAAAGCACACATCTGGAAGACAAGACTGAAGTAAAATCAGAATTTTTTTTTTGCAAGAAATAACAACATTTTCACATATTTCTACTAGTTACAGATTAGAAAAAAAATTTTTACTTGACAAATTTTTCTTGCAATTAGTTTCAAAAATATTTATTCTCAAGCCAAACTGACTGCTCTGTTTCGATCAAGGCAAAGTGGTTCCTTTCGTGTTTAACTTTTTCAGTGAATAACAAAAAAACCCCTTAAGAAAACCCCAAACTCTTAATGTCATATTTTGAGTTTGTTGAAACACTTCAGTATCACATCCTTCTGCATGTTTTCACATCAACAGAAATTTTATGTGAGAAAAATGCCCAGTATTCATTTTTAATGTATATGTACATAGATATAAAAACATTCTCTTTTTAATGAAAGATAAAATCCAACTTAAGTTAATGTCAATGGACATCTACTACTGCTTTCATCGATATTAAATTACTCCAGGCTAGAGCCATTACAGCTGTTATAGACCTACCTGTAGTGAGCCTGTTTGCTGCTTAGTCTCTAGACGTCACATGCAGATTTAGAGGCCAGGAATGGCGTTTTATTCTAGCAAATGAGACCTTCTAGAGGGTTTAATTGCCATCCACTGATGCCTCTCTCTGCATTTGTTGAACACATAGTCTACAACTATCTCCTAACATAGGCACTGCAGTTGCATGTATAAAAAGGTTGGTGGAGCAAATGAAGGTCTCTGGAGTGGGTTTAGGTGATCAACTCAGTTCGGTCATGCTTTACCCAAGGTTCTCGTCCTATGTGTATGTCAGCTTGCTCTCACGCTGGGATCTGCAGAGAATCACTTGTTTGTGAGTGCTAAGTCTGTTCATAGGACTAGCAAAGGCGAGTGGTAGAGTCAACAACATGTGCAAGACGTCACCTGCCACACCCGGCCTGGGAAGTCAGCCACATTCTAGTTTAAAAACAAAGAAAATGTTAATGAAGTCTCCTCATTTATCTTTAAGTACTGAGCTGTGGTCTTGAGCCTGAAGACTGTACCAAGCAAAGATCTCTTTTCTCAGTGGTGTTTCCAAAGTTCTTCTCTGCAACTGTGAGAATATCAGTTCAATTTTCTTGCAGTTTTCATTGGTTTTAGGTTTTCCTATCTTTTCTTTTCTCTCTCCTTTCTTTTTTTTTTTCTCCTTTCTTTTTTTTTTTTTTCCTCCTTTTTTTTTTTTTTTTTCTTTTTTTTTTTTTTTTTTTCCCCTTTTTTTTTTTTTTTTTTTTTTTTTTTTTTTTTTTTTCCCTCCCTCTGCGGACCATAAAGTTTTCAGGATGAGTACTGTATTTTTATGCATCCTTCTAGACTATATAACATAATGGAGCCTCTGGGGCTTACAGCACAATGAACAATAATTGCTTTAATTCATTGTGGAAATAGAAAAGAGCTTCTCAAAATGGCTGTCAGAATAGGATGAAGTCTATTATGCATATTTATTTCTGCCAAGATTTGTAAATATTTTAATAAGCTTGGGTTTTAGCTGGGCAATATTTAGTTATCTATTACCATAGTTCATGTGCAAAATATTGCCCACGATATGTGTGTAGGGCAGTATTAGGCCCTCTTATGAAGAATGTGAGCAAAGCGGTTGGAAAAAAGGATAAACAGGAGTAAGGACTATTTTAGTTTTATTATTCTGTAGTATATACTGTAGAATTTCTCCAGTTAGTTTGCAAATATGGCTGTGACCTAAAGTTAATACTATTTTAGAAACACTGCTATTGGAAGCTGAGTGTAGTCTAATAGCAAAAATAGTTCCTACTGCCTCTTCTCAAACAGGTATGCTTGATAACATTGTTTTTCTTTTTGATTTGTTATTTTCACTGTGTTTACTTTGTTAGGGAATTCTTTCAAGAAAACTTAAAAAAGTTGATTACAAATTGGAAAATAACAATGAAACCTCATGTTTGAAGAAAAAAGTAACAAAAATATATCTTCCATATTTCTAAAAAAAACAGTCCAAACTGTAGCTCGAGTTGGAGGGGATTTTTAAAAATAACAATTGTAATGTCGTTCGGACTTCAATAGGTACATAAGTAATATTAATGCTAAAATTTAGAGCCTATTTGCTTCTAATTAAATCCTAAGTATTTATTTTTTCTGGTTTATAGGTTATGCCAATAATTCATTTCATTATAACAATTATACTTATTTTTAAAATTATATTACAAATAATTTAAAAGGATTTTTTCACAATGTTTTAACATCATGTAGGCATCTAAAAGCCACTTCGTCATGACGTCTACACCATGTGTGTAAACCTGTCCAATTTATTCAGTGTTCATCAAAGGGTAATTAAAGATTACTTTAGGAAGTGATGTAGTTATATAAAGGTGTTTTTTGAACATTCCAAATTTCTCTTCAGAATTTTATAACAATTTCATTTATTTACTTTTAAGAATAAATTGTGTTAAAATAGCATTTATGGGTGTTTGAAAATTCTATTACAACAATTTTTGATAAATACACAATTTTTTTATAAATACAATTTTTATCATTTGGAATGATACACAACTAAGTTTCAAAAAGAAATGGCTACAGAAGGGTGAAGTAGCTTTTTTTTTTCAATTAAAACAAAACATTTTGACAGGTTAAAATGAAACATTGAATCAAAACATTGATTTGGGATGAAATGTTTCATTTTGAAAAGTTGATGTGAAGCATAAATTTTTGTATCAAATTGGCATCGTAAATTGAAATGCCACTCAAACTCTACTTTAATTCAAATGCCAAGTCAAAAGGAAAGGGTTAGGTCTGAACTGAGATTTTAAAAGAAACATTTTGTTCTGTTCCAAACTATTGCTTTCCAAAATCAGAAAGAATATCAAAATGGACAGTCCCTACATACAAGTTTGAATATAATGAAAACTCATTTTTCAAAGGAAAAACATACAAGCAAACAAACATTTTTCATCAGAATGTTTTATCTCTAGCCTGATTCCTTACATATCCATCTTGGATGTGTCTGAACTAGGCTGTCTGGAACATAGATACATTTTTACCAGAGTTCATATGATAATAACACTCCAGAGAGCTCTGTTTCATAAACAGCTGCCTCGTTAAGGAGACTGTTCTTAGAATGTCACAAAAAAACTCAGACACCTTAATATCAGGAGGGGGAACAAAAAAATAAAAATAAAAAAATAATAATAAA
>NW_010116418.1:0-5407 GCF_000699245.1 Pterocles gutturalis
TGTGCCGTTCCAGGCTGTGCCGTTCCAGGTTGTGCCCCGGGTGAGCGGGTCCGGGCAGCCAGGGGCACCTCCCGGGGCGGGGTGGCCGTGCATGCAGACAGGAGAAGGCAACGCTCACAAAACACGGACTGGCTATGGGTCACTTTGCAAAGCCTGCACACAGCCACATATGAATAGTCTATTTTATTTTGAGTACTGCAAGCAAAATAAACACACACAAGCATTCCCAGACCTTTTTTTTTTTTTTTTTTTTTTTTAAAAATCTCAGGGGGAATGCGAATACAGCACCCAGGCATGTGGGAAGAGATGGTTTTTTCCTTTTACAGTGGTGGGGTTTTTACATGTTGCCACAGCAAGGAAAATTGAGCCTTAATTTTGCAAACAGAGGTAATGTAGCCTGCTTTTTTGCCAGGGTGAGCATCACCCCAAAATCAGGGTTGTCAAGAGGCCGGTGCTGCAGGTGAGCCCGGGAGAAGGGAGTTTGCATTTTCTTTGCAATGCATGGGCTTGAAAAAATCTGGATTTCTGTCCAAGTGCCGGAGGCATCCCAGTGGCTCTGCCTGGCTTACAGACCCCTGCAGTCAGCCGCCAGTGGCAATGCTGCTTGATTGTTCAAGAAATGCTTTTTCTTTCCTTGGACTTTTCTCAAAGATAATTTGTAGTTATATTTTACAGCTTTTTATATATATCTCTATATATATATTAAGAGAGTGCATTAGTCATGCAAATATAATTACGGATCTTAAGTTCCCATGTCATTTGTAATTAAAAACATGGAATTTAAAGCACATATATTTCAAAAATCCAGTGTAGGCTCCTATTAAAAATGTAGCTCATTAAAGGTAATAAAGTGCTTAGACTGGGTCAAGGCAAATCCAGAGCATGGTCCGTTGCCATGGGAACCAAAGCCAAGTGCGGCCGCGGCATCAGGAAAACTGGGAAAAATACAACCGGGAGAGAACCCCCCCAGAATCAGAGCGGCTGGTTGGCCTCGGCGGGGGGCCCGCACACGTCGGCGGGTGCCAGGCACACGGAGCCGCTACCGTCCCTCCTGGGGCCAGAGGAGCCGTTGGGACCCATCCCCAACGGGCTGGGCAGGGTGGGGGTCAGGGTGCTGCGTCCCCTGGGGACATCGTCCATGTGCTGGGACAGGGGCGGCGGGGGCACTGCCGGACCCCAGGTAGAGATAGAGACAGCCCATGGCAAATCGGTGACCGGGAAACGTGACCCAGGCACCAAACTCACAGACGTAAATCCCTTCTGGATTGTTAATTGCTTCCGAAGTGGAGCGCTTTCTTGTAATCTCAGCTCGTCCCTCTCCATTTCAAATTGCCTCAGAAGAGGAGGGTTTCCTCGCTGCCATCAGGGACAGAGCGGAAGAGCAGCAATTTTTTAATTAAGTCAGTTTGCTGGCATTGCTCATGGAGAGCTGACGTAACAGAAGGAGGATTTTGCTCATTGTAGTGCTGATTTCCCGCTGACGCTTGAGACCACCCTGCTGACCCCCTCGGCCCTAGACTTGGGTGCCCATCAAACATTTTCCTGTTTCTCTAAGCCTGTGAAAGTGGCTCTTGCAAGGAAGGGAAGCAGGGAAGAGCCAGCAGTGTGAACCAGCAGCACGCACCCGCCCGGTTTGCCTGCGTGCGGCTGAACATCCCACGGGATGCTGTGCGGTCAACACCGGGCACAACGACACCGCACCCAGCTGTGCAAAATGTCGTGGGGTTTATTGGCCCTGATATCTCTTGATTAGATTATGGGTTTTTCTCCATTTATTCTGGAACGAGGTGAACATTTCAATTTCTGAGGCAAGCTTGGATTGGGAAGGGAGGGAAGCGGGAGACGGCAGATGACACTGGCACCAGAGGTGGCTCAGTTGGGGAAAACAGCTTTTCATTTAAAACCTGTTTTCCTGAAAAACTGCAGTCAAGGAAGAATTGACAATTCAGAACAAAGCCGTGAGGAGCAATCTTCTGCCGCAGCCAGTAACAAAGCCTAGCTCCAGTCCTTGGCCTCTGTGTTTGGCTGTTCAGGGTCCTCCAGGCTGCAAGGCTTGAAGCAATTTTAGGCTAAAAGGGAATGAAAACTAGAAGAGGGAAGGACTGTAAAAGTCACGGGCTGGACTCCAGCACTGGGCAAGGAGCAGCTGCCTGGAGGTCAGGGATGGTTTTCCATGGCGAATTAATTGATGCAGTAACATTCATTTCTTTGTTCTCATTTTCCCCTTAGTCGCAGGGTCTCATTGCCTGTTAAACCCCTGTGTTCCCGTTCAGAGTCACCTGTCTGCCCCACCGCTCCCACCCGTCCCTGCAGGACCCCTGCCCACGGGCTCCTGCTGCCCATCGTCACCGCCGCTGCCCAGGGGCAAAAGCGGGTGGGGCCATGCCCCTGCCCTGCGCCTCCTCGCTGCCCCCACGCCCCCGTGCAGAGCTCATCCACGAGCAGATGCCCTCGTGCAGCACTGGAGCCCGAAATCAGCCCCTGCAGTGGGATGGGATGGGCCGGCTGCCCCTGCCCGCTGCCCCTCTGCGCCAGACCTCTGCTGCCTCGGACACGCTGCTCCAGTGGCTCTGCTGTCTGGATTTAATCAGACTTTTCAAGTGCTAATCTTTGCATCATTTTCCTTTACAAAAGTGAGCAGGTAATTCTGGAGAAACCCATTTAACTGAGCAATTAGTGAGTCAATAACACAGCTCTGTATTTTATCAGAAACAGAAAAATTGCTAATTTCTGTTTGCTTTGACCCTACCTCTGCAGTAACGGCAGCAATTTTCTGTAACAATCCCAGTTACCATGGGATCTCTCCCTCCAGGTTGCCAGCCACCTGCAGCAGAAGGGCACTGTCTGCAGGAGCACGGCTGGGGTGCTGCATGGGGGCAGCTGCTCCCCCCCGGGGCCGTGCACCCTCGTGTCACCCCCGGGCACCGCTCGTCCCCCGCCGGGCGACAGGAGGGTGAGGGGGGCTGGGGACCCCCCCCCCTTGGTATTTCACCGAGCCTCAGCCAGGGCTGAGGGAGTTGGAGACAAAGAGACAAACCTCATCTCGTGTTTTTTGCCCAGGATCCCCAAGCTGCAGCCACTGCCAGGGCAAAGCACCGGGGAGGGGAACGCGAGAGACGGTCACCGCGTCCCTCGGCAGCTGTGCCGCAGGAGGATGTGTTAAGCAGAAAATTCGGATCTATTCCAGAAAGGCTCTGGGGAGAGAGGAAAGAAATTAAAGAACTGCTTAGCTGAATAGCTGAGCTAGTATTTTTCTGTCCTCAGGAAACAACTTCCGTAATACCAGCATTAGTAATGAAAACACCCCAAAGAAAATCCCAATGAAATCATGTCGGCTGCAGGATGCGTGAAAGCCGCGGGAGTGGGGCTGCCAGCGCCGTCCTCGTTGGCTGGGGACAGGCACGGTGCCCCAGACGGAGCAGGGCACGCAGAGTAATCCGTCTGGACCGAAGAACTGGAATAACTGCAAATTCTGTCAGAAAAGGAAACTGTCCAGAAAATAATGAAACTGTGTGTGTCACAGACCACAGCTCCTCTGGCGGGGCGCTGAGCTCCAGTTTCAGAGACTTTATTTTTAGTCTTCCTGTCAAGAGGAAAGTCGGGGGGTTTGCCCCAGTGCCAGGGGGGCCGAGGGGAGCCCGGACACCCCCAGTCCCGGCTGGTTGTGCCAGAGGAAACAGCTCTGCAGGGACTCCATCGCTCTGTGGGATTTTAAAATAAATTTCTGTTTCTGTGCCTTCCTTTGAGCTGCAGTGGGAAGATCCCACTTTCGGAGATGGGGACTGTCTCCATCAGCAGGCAGCGCGGCTGCCCCAGTCGCACACATCTGGCGGGTCATGCACATCTGGACAGCTGCCGGCCGCGCTCAGCCCGGCGGGATTGAGCCCCAGCCCAGCCCACGCTGACATGAAGCACAGCCCTGAGCTCTCCCTCTCTGCAACAAAGCTCCAAGCAAGCTTCCTTGGAGAATTTGGTTTTGCTGAGTCTGTATTTTCATGACAAAGTGCCAAGAACCGTAAGCGAGCTGCTGCCATTTTGCGTCCCTCCCAGCAGGTCCGGGATCATCCTGGGCTCCAGCGTCCTCCCCCTCCTGCAGAGCCCTGGATGGAGATGGAGCGCTGTGCTGCTCCCCTTCGCGTGCGATGAGCTAGACCCCAGCCAGATGTTACGTGGGCAGAAATACCTATCTGGTTAAAAGCCTGTGATTAGACTTGCCAACCAGCCATTAAGTATTAAATACAGAAGCCATCCCCCCTTCTTGTTTCAGTACAATAGCATCTTTATAACACTTGTTTAAGTTGCCTGCTTGTGATTCTAGTTCCCTTGTTTCCAACACTGCATGCAGAACCATTCCACCTCATCAATAGCTCCTGTGAGCTGGAAACGAGTCAGGGAGGGGAAAAAAAAAAGCGCCAATATCCTTGAGGATGAGACAAAGGGAAAAAATTAGCCAGAAGATCTTGCTCTCTCTTTCCTACTGTTAACATAACTTCTCCATTTACTTTATCGGATTGCCTTCCAAAGAGAAGGATTTTTCAAGAGGAGCAGAGATGAAAGGGATTATTACTTACAGAGACTCTTCTTTAAAGAGATAAAATATTTGGCAATTAAAGCACAAGGAGCCGCAGCCTCACAAGGAAAGCCATGACTCGCTGGAGCAGCTGCATTCGCATATTTTCCACTAACCCCTCGATATGGAAAGCGATAACATCACCATGGAGCGCTGCAGCGGGGCACCGGCCTCGAGCCGCCTTGTGCTGCAACCCCCAGCCACAAAAGCCACAAAAGCCACCAAACCCAGTTCCACACGGGCAGAGGGGCTCCAGGCAGCCCTGCAGGGTCCCTGCACCCCCGTGGGCATCCGTGGGGCATCCGTGGGGCATCCGTGGGCAGCTCCTGGTGCAGCCCCAGGTGGGGGCAATTAACACCCATTAGGTCCCTGATAATCCCACCAGCTGTGGCACGACCTTTGCTTTCTCCTAAGGGGGTTGATAAATATTTAAACAAGAAAAAAACAAGCCAGTAACCCCTGGCAGGAGGTGAGCTCCCGTGTTAGCCCCCAGCAGGGCCGGGGGTGCCTGGCGGGGGCTGGAGGGAGCCCATGGCCATGGGTGTGTTTCCCTATCCCTGTACCTCTGCGGCTTTTATCTTTCGTGAATAACCTCCTCTGCCGTGGTTCATGGGCCAGGAGAGCCCCTCGGACGGGGTCCTCAGAGGTCTCCCCCCCACACCCTCGCCAGTGGAGCTGGGCGATAGCAGAGACTCATCCCGGTGGGATGCGACGGTGCCGAGCGGGGCTGAGCCCGTCCCGGGGGGCTGTGGGGGGTGAGCTGCGGGGACGACCACTGCTCACAGTCCTGCCACCCACCCCATGTCACCATCTCCTTCCCAGCCAGGGCTGCTGCCC
>NW_010116419.1:0-33212 GCF_000699245.1 Pterocles gutturalis
CCCGGGTCATTCTATGATTCTATGATTAGGAGAAGCCAAATAAACAGCACTGGCCTGCTTCATCCTTCACTACAGGATTCATTGCTGGAAAATTTTTGGTAGCACTAGGCATTACAATAACCACAAGGCATAGCATTTCACGGTGTGGAGATGATAATCTTTTTGCATTTTGTTGTCCTTTTAAAAGTACGCTTTGATTTTCAGTTTAACATATCATTGAATAGCTTTGCCTGTTACAAACTAAATTGTATGAAAATGACTTTTTTCCCCTTTCCGTTGAAGATAATGGTTTATATTTGCAATTAAGGTTCCAAATCTAATTTGTAATGCTCGTCGTACTCCTATAAGAAATCAAAGCCAATACACAATATCTATCATTTAACAAGTCATCTGCTTTTGCTTTGCTTCTTTTTGAAAAACAGTCGGATCAGACTAAAATTGGTGTATGGTCATAGGCTGTGTTAGAGCTAGAGTAAACATTTTTTAAGTCACTTAGGACTAGATATAATAAAGTAATTCTTAATACAATTTTCTTAGCTATGGTCACTTGTTTCCTGGAATGGAAGCTGCAACTGTGTTAAATGGATCTCTGTGCTTCGGAAGCCTGCTCATTGAGGAATCCTGCTATATTAAGGCAGAATAAAATAAAATGCCATAAAGAAGACACATTCTGCAAATGAGTAAGATCAATGAACTTTATTAGATATGTTCTGTTTATCACCTGTTAGGAACTAGTTCCTAGAAGTGAAAGTACTCATACAGAAAAGAGACCTAGGGTCCTTCTCTCTACAACTTCCTTGCTCATCGCACATTTCCCATAACTTGGGAGAACATGCTAGTTACACAGCTAAAGATAAAAGCACATTTTCTTTTTCTCCACGGTGCCACAGCTTCAAAGAATTTATAATCTGTGAGACTATAAGGGTGGAAGAGAACTTGCCTGTCAACAAAGAGTTAAAGTACTCACATGGGAAAGGGAATTTCGGGGTCTTCAGGGATCAACCTAATTGTTTTACACAAGCAGACATGTAAAAATACATTTTGAAGAGGGTTTTGTACAATTTTATATTTAGTTTGGGTAAATAGTAAGGACATTGCAGTTAAGCCAGTTGTAAATTTTGATCAGGGCTTTTGATAAAGTTGACTCACTTTAGGTTAAATGGAAAGACAAACAAAAGTATGTCTTCAAGTAAAGTGCTTGAGTTGAAGAGTAAGTTTAGGTAATCTTAGGTAAAGAAACTTCAGTGGTAACTCAGCCAGTCTGAACTGCTCATGGGATTTGAATAGAGAGGATATCTGAAATGGAAGTTAAAGTTATTTAAAATACAAATAATTTATATCTGACCAAGGAAAAGACTTTCAGAGGTCATGCTGGACCTAAATGGATAGTTCCTTTAAGAAGGATTTTAGGAATACATGAACACATACAAGGAATAGAAAAGAACAGAAAGGACTTAAAAAATACTGATCAGCAAATAAAGTTATTTCTTAGATTGTAGAGCAGGAATAAAAACTGTTTAAACTGAAGCTGAAGTACAACTTGAATAGTAAGAAAGAACTTTACAACCTTAGCTATTAGAGAAGTGGAAAACGAATGAGATTCAGGTGAATAACGTGCAAGGTTATGCGCTTGGAGACTGCTGACAAGAATTTCTGCTGTCAGCTGAGGACTCATCAAATGGAAGCAATAATGAGAAGAAGTATTAGAGTGTAGTAATTGGTCACAGGATGTCTGCATTGGCAGTGTGATGTAGCTCTGAAAAGGCAAATTGTGAGCTGTATTGTGGGTGTATTTCCAGTACTTACAGGGGAGTATCAATGCTCTGGTAATTCTTTATTTGAAGTATTACAGGTAGTTGTAATAATCCATTTTTCAAGAAGGAAACTGCGGCTAGAGTAGACACAAAGGAACAATACTGAAGTGATCAGAATGGATAGCACTTGCCTTATGGGAAGACAAAAAGAGCTGTGCTTACTCAATTCAGCAAAACAAATGATGAGAAAAGTTTTTCTTGATAGGTCATCAGTGAGGAAATAAAACATTGTAACAGCCTTATATAGCCTAGAAGTTGTATGTAAAAAGGTAAGTACGAATCTGGCCATTAAGAAATTTAGGGTGGAAATTGAAAAGTTGTAGTTGTTCCACCAGGGGGATTACTAGAAGAACTTCCTGAGAAAAGGAAGAGAACTGAGAAAAGTATTGGAGAAGAACACCAACTAACTTGAAGTGCAGCTGTGTGGTATGAAGCTTACAGCTGTTGGTGGTGGGACTTAAAGATCTGGAAGGTTCTTTCGAGTCTTCTCTTACTGCACTTCCAGCTGGTTTGGGTTTTGTTTTTTTTTTTAATCTTACACTTTCTGGGAAAAGGAGATTATCCTTGGTAATTTGCTACCTTGTGACTGAGTGTGTATCTGTGTGGTTAGTAGTGATTTTCCTGTCCCATGAGAGGCACAGCTTTGTCAGTGCTTAATATATACATAAAACCAAAATTTTCTAAAAGTATAAAAATCTCTTCTATATCCTTAAAGGGATATAAAGGAGTTTGTTTTTTCCAATGCTATTCTGTCCCAGAGGAAACTAGGACATGAACATTCTGAATAGCTCTGAACAGTAATTTCTCTTTTTTAAAATTTTATCTTTCTTAAGATTCCAGCATCGTCTGCTGTTTTCCGATTGTCTAAATTAAATCTTTGCCAAAATTTATTTCTTCCAGTGCTACATAGTTTATGAGAGCAGCCTGAAATTCATTCCCTTTCTAGAATTGTCCATTTCACTTTTTCAGTAGGATTTGATAGAAAGCAGTGAAAGTTTATCTCACTCGCCAATGCTAATGTCTGGATGTAACAGGCTTGTGCTCAGGCTGAAAGACAAATAAATTAATTATCTGTCTTGTTAAACCGAAAATTGTTTCTGGTGTATAGGATCATTAAATCAGTTTAGATTTTAAGCAACGTTTTTCTTTTACATAAAGGTATATACGCCTGATATTTGTAAGACAGAAGATTAAATATATTAAATAGAGAGGAAGTACAAAGAATCAGCAACTTCTCTGCTGAAGAAAACAACATAATCTGTTTTTCATTTTAGAAGATACTCTTGGTAAAGGTATCTCATTCTCCTTGAGAAGAGAACAGATCAAAATGTGAATTTTATAAGACCTGTTTAAGTGTACATATGGTGTGAACAAGGTAATTTTGTGTAAATAGTGATTCACACAGATTTTGCAGTTGTATTAAATTCTTTTTTTACATTTTCTATTAGTGACATTCTGAACTCTTTTTAGGTTGTTAAATTGATGGTATTTATAAACTTTAAAACTTGTTATGTAATAAATCAATGGACAATAAATTAATCTTTAATTACTTTGGATTTATCTTGTTTACATACATGTTCCAGCTTAAGTTACGTAATTAAAGCGTTCAGTTATGAAAAACTTAATTGTCATGCTGAGAGGATGAGATCCTAATTCAGATGTCAATCTCAGTTGAGGACATAAGTAATTTTGAGGTAAATTCTACCCTTACTTTTTGGAAGATTATGTTAATTATTTATATTTCACAATTTCTGAGTTGAGAATTATGGTCTGACAAATGCTGTGTTGTGCTTGGTATTTGCAATTTCATGGCACAACAAAAGCAAAACAGAGGACTTTGAAGCTTTATTTTTCTAACATGATATTATGTTCAAATACTCTTTTGTTGTAGTCAAAAGAACCTCCTACTCTCATGCCTAATTATGCATAATATTTTTACTATTTCTGAAATATGATGCTTATAAATTCTCCTGCCAGAGAGAATTATCTTCTTGATGTATAGTAATCTAAAATGTGTAATATAATAAGATGCTACAGTAAGCAATGTTTTCACTTTAGTTATTTATCTGTTACCAGATTATTTATAAGTTGAATATTAACTCACTGCTTTTGTGATGGAAGCCCTTCTGTAATCATTAAATGTAAACTGTGGTTTATCCCAATAAAGCGACATGTTAAAGTGACCATTTTGGTTGCCAAAACTAAGTACTGATGGGCTGAAAGGAAACTCCCTGTTTTAGTGAGTTCATTCAGGGCAGCTATGTGCCTCGCAGAGTCAGTGAAGAGGTAAGATTGCTTAAAGGGTGATTCTCCATTCCAGCACTGAGCAGCACGCCATCAGAGCTGTTGAGTCAGAAGTACACTCATGTAATCATGACACTGAAGTCTCTTTAGGTAGAAGCACTGATGCTGCAAACTAACAGAGCAGTCACTTTTGTGGCCTTTGATGTGGTTTAGTCACAGCCCCACTTTGGGCTTAAGCCACAGAAGACT
Source organism: Pterocles gutturalis (assembly GCF_000699245.1). Lineage (NCBI taxonomy): Eukaryota > Metazoa > Chordata > Aves > Pterocliformes > Pteroclidae > Pterocles > Pterocles gutturalis. The sequence continues at coordinate 4,308 of NW_010116419.1, forward strand.
TGAGGACAAAGCAATGTGCCCATGGTTTCTGAGCTAGGCTTAAATGTTTAGAAAATTTTGCAGTTCGTAATGTGGACATAAACTGCAGGCACTGTAAGACCAGCTGTGGAAAGCTGGTATTCTGACTGTTGTTTATGATTTTGATATAAGGCTTGATTGAGATACCCACACATAATGTCTCCAGTGCTAATTAAAATACTCGTGTTTAAGATACTGGCAGATCTGACATGGGTCTCTGGAGCAGGAGCTAGAGACTAGGTTCAGCATCTGAAGGTTGATCTGTTCAAGGTACACATTGAACAGGCCATTTTACACTGCCAAGGGGGAAGTGGTGATCTGCAGCATAATTTGTGTAAGACAGGGTGATGCTGTTTCTCCAACTCCCCTGCTCTTCTGACAGAAGGTTCAGGACGCATGTGCCCACAAGAGGTCACTGCAATTAGAGGGGCAAACCAACCCTTAGGACCCTCTACACCCCCCACACCCACTCTGAGAACTTTCCAGCCGAGGTGGTGTGCATGCTTTGCATAACTCCGCCTGATGGGAGGACTGCTCTGCCCGAGGGGAGGACTGCCCGCAACCCACCTTCCAGAATCTTCCAACCAAAACAGTATAAAAGACACCAGATGGAGCAGGCATGTGCCAGCCCATCACCCAGGAACCATGATTTGACAGATGACTGTGAGTCATCAGTGGAGCCTAAAGTGGTGATACCCGCCCCCACCCCTTCCTATCAACTGTATCACTTTTATTTCTTCTCAACTTATTTCCTTCCATTTTCTCTTGTTACTCTTCTCCAAAGAATTTGTGATCTGTGGGACTACAGGGGATGGAAGAGATCTTGCCTGTGAACAATTAATTACAGTAGGGAAATATATATGTAGGGAATTTCAGTTCGCACCATCCCTTACTGCCCTACAAAGCTGTCTAAAATCCAGGAGAAATATTGAAGGGGACCAGGACAAACAGAAACTGAGTACGTTTGGAGAGTTTCACTTACCAGTGGAGATTGGGAGGAAGCTCAGAGATTCTGGGGACCCAGGCTATTTCTGATTGTAGACAATCCTAAGGAGCCTTGGTCCCTAATCCAAAGGGCAGCATAATGGGCAGGCAGTTTAAACCCTTTGGAGAGGGGAGACCCAGTCAGCACTGGCATGCCTAACATCAATCGGCTGATTTAAAGTATTCAAAAGGTGGCTTGCCTCCCATTAATGTACCACTGGCAATTAATCCCAAGGAGACCATTGCCAATGTTAATGGTGGCAGATCCTGTGAGAATGACTGCACTTATAAGAGGCCTGCCACAGAGTCTAAAAGCTTATATGGTCTAGCTTCAGGAGCGACTGAGAGCTGAGATGCCCAAAAAGTAGCTGTTCTTATTTGCCCAAGTATTTCAGGTTTTAAGGATGATGAGTAGGAAAAGAAAGTCAGAGAAAACCTTTCTGAGCATCAGTTTCCTGTAGTGAACAACTCTGCAAGTCTCTGAAAGTGAGATTGTTGCTTCTGCTGTATCCAGGGTATTTTCTGTGCAAACTGTGCCTATGTTTTTGAGCTTGCTAACATGGCTTCTTAGGCAGCAAAGATTACTAATGGCTTCTTCTCATCTCTCATGCTTCAGCTATGTCATCTCTAGACAAATTCTGCTTGCAATCAAACATATTGAAGCCATAGAAAAGTAGCTAGTTTTTTAGTTAAAGGAGTATGGGAATTACTACATTTTTCATCTGCGTCCACACACCTTATAGTATTTGTTATCCAGCCTTACGCATGAATCAAAAGTGTGGTAACACCACGTTGTACTCCGCACTCTGACAGCCCCTTCTCAGTAGTTCTGTAGGATCTCACTAGGTCGGTAGCGCAGGAGCTAGAAACAAACCTAGGATTTTAGATTTTCCTTATTACAGAGAGTACTCTTTCGCCAAAGCCTGCTGTATGCTTCACTTTTTGAAAACAGAAAAAAAAAAAAAAAGAAATAGTTACATTGAGATTTCCCATACTAGTTACTGGGACTTGTCTTATCCATACACATTATGAGGAAATGCCTCACTGTAATTAAGCTACCTGAGAATTCTCCACCTCTCTGCAATTAGTGTAAAAAAGGTTGTGATGGTTTTGTCTGTCATGTTGAGAAAATCCCGTATTCCTGCAGGCTATAGCTCCAGGCAGGACCTGAAGGCATAGGAACAACCAGAAATGAAAGTATGGTCATCATTCCTACATGTGCTTCATCAGATTTTCTGTGAGCGATTGGCTTGAGACTTATCATGAAGTTTTATCTCTTTATCTGCTTATTTAAATATAACTTTGAACATCCTTGCTGGTTAAAATGCACAGCCAACTGTAGGTGCAATTCTGAGTGAGGAGTGGGGTTCAAGATGCACTGCTCAAAAAGAGTACTTTTGAAGGTGGTTCTCTCGTGTCTTCACCAGTCCCCTGCCGATTAAGGGGTTGGTAGTGCTATCAGCGCCTTTTTGTTGATCACAACAAAGCTTTCCTTCTACTAGGTCTACATTTAACTCACTGAGGGTGAACAGGAGGCCCCAACTACACATAAACCTTTTGAATTCTTTCATTTTCACAAGACCTGACGTGTTTTGGGGGCAAGGGATAAGAAACAAACCATCTTTTATATGGTGTGGGATATACCACTTTGTGGAAATAGTTACTGTGGGGCTGTTCAGGTTAGTGAGACCTTCTAGAGTTAAATAAGCTGCTGACTCAGCTCTGCCAGAAATGAGCACTGTGGCCAGAGTGAGACTATGCCCTGCCGCAACGTATAGAGACTGCAGGAATTGTTTTCTTTTTCCTTTTTTCCTTCCCCTCCTCCTTCTCCCTTTCCTTTTCCCTCTCCTTTTCCTTCTTTTCTTTTCCTTTCTGCTGTTTTTTAGATTTATTTTATGGTAATCATAACAATTAGGTCAAGTTTCATACAGAATGGGGAAAGACAGGAAAGTTTTCTTGAAATTCAGTTTCTATAGCTTTCCTGCCTCATGCCTTTTAAAGATTCTTCTCAATAGTGTCAAATATTCATCACCTGATCAGCTAGCTATAAATTCTGACCTTTTTTATTGGTATTTGGAAAGTCTTGTGTTTAAACTATTATAACTACTATTTATTTTGGGCTCATTCAACAGTACCTGTGTCCTAAGAGACTGACAGGAAAGCACCTATATCACAGTATGGAACACAAGTGATAACACAAATGAAGAGTCAACTCTACTGGGCTAATGAAAGCTGTTTAACATCAGGATGCTGAGTACATTTTAAGCCTGGGTTTGCCAAAGTAACCAGCAGTCAGGGGAACAAAGGCAGATGGAAATAAAACTTAACAGCAGACAGCTGTTATCTTTACAGAAGAACAGTGTCCTGCATGGTCACACTCTCATTGTATTCTGTGGGACAGTTTTTATCTGCCGTCTTTTCTCCCACTATGAACAGCAGGTTTTTTTTTTTTCTGTGTCTTGTTACTCATTAGAAATTCTGACACTAAGCAAAGTTCATAGCTGTCAGGGACTCCTAAGCATCTATGCTTTTGTCTCAAATAATTCTGGGCAGAACAAGAGGCTCCACCATGTCTAAGAGAAGAACTCTGGAGTACTGGTGGATGAAAAACTGGACATGAGCCAACAATGTGTGCTCTCAGTTCAGAAAGCCACCCGTATCCTGGGCTGCATCAAAAGAAGTGTGGCCAGCAGGTTGAGGGAGGTGATTCTCCTCCTCTACTCCACTCTGGTGAGACCCCACCTGGAGTACTGCATCCAACTCTGGAGTCCTCAGCACAGGAAAGACATGGACCTGTTGAAGCGAGTCCAGAGGAGGGCCACAAAAATGATCAGAGGGCTGGAGCACCTCCCATATGAGGACAGGCTGAGAGCGTTGGCGTTGTTGAGCCTGGAGAAGAGAAGGCTCCAGGGAGAACTTATAGCAGCCTTCCAGTACCTGAAGGGGGCTACAGGAGAGATGGGGAGGCTCTCTTTATCAGGGAGTGTAGTGACAGGACGAGGAGTAATGGTTCTAAGCTAAAAGAGAATAGACTCAGACTAGATAAAAGGAAGTTGTTTTGTTTTCCTGTGAGGGTGGTGTAGATAGATGCCCCATCCCTGGAGGTGTTGAAGGCCAGGTTGGATGAGGCTTTGAGCAACCTGATCTAGTTGAAGATGTCCCTGCTCATTGCAGGGTGGCTGGACCAGATGATCTTTAAAGGTCTCTTCCAACCCAAACCATTCTATGATTTTGTGATTCTACGATCTTAGAATAAATGCGTCCAGAAATATTTGAGTTCATAAATACCAGGTGTAAGTTAAAGGTGGGAAGCTGAAACTTTTCTCATTAAGAATTTGAATTTATTAAAATTAGCAAGCTTAAAAGCAGAATTGTTCATTCACACATAAAGCCTCAGGTGCTAGCCAGTTAATTAAAAGGAGATTTTCTTCCTTTCAATTGTTTGCATAGTTTTTCCCTCTTAGTAAATTTCATGTTGAGTTGTATTTTAACCAAACTAAAAATGATAGAAGACTTTCTTTTGTCATGGTAGATATCCAGTCACTCAAGACATAGCAAAAATAACACGAAGCACAAAATCTTCACAACATAATCTTTACAATCATCATGATCTGTACATTCTTTATAACATAATGGTACATGCAACTCCCACTTCCCACATCCACTCAGATGGTCCACTCAGATTTCTCAAACTGAAAATCCTCAGGGCAGATGGAGTGGGTTTTTTTTTTGGTGTATCTTCAGGGATAAGCGTGACAGAAACTGGATCTGTGACTATAACTCTTAAATAATGCTACTGTATTGAAAGTGGCAATGCAGTATACAGCTGGCATGTAATAATAATTTTGTATTAAATGATAGTCTTCAGCCAATGCTTTGTCCTTTGATCCATGATACCGCTGTTTCAGAATGTGCCAAATACTTGCTACAGCACCTCTTTGCTGCAGGAATCGAAAGTTTTTGTTTTGATGCACTTTTTTTTTTCTCATTTGGTTAGTTTATTAATATTGATGACATATGAGAAACAATATTCGTTGATTTCTATATTAACAGTGTTATGCTTTACAAGGGAGCCTGTGATTCCTTGTGCTAAGTTCAGCACAGCAAAATAATTGTAAATTAATATGCAATGTAAGTAATAAGGATTATAAGAAGTTGTTCTTTTATTTTAATAGTGAGTAGTAAAGTCCTTCTATACTTCCACAAAAATATTTAATTCTTATTACCCATTGTAAGGTGACATGAAGTGATAAGAGCTGTTAGTACTTTGCAAGCAAATTTAATTTGCTAGAACATTCTCTGTCCAGTTAATGGTGCCATAGAAATGGATGTAGTAACATTTCATTGTCCTTTAAAGCTGAATTCTTAAAAATGTAATACTGCATTAATAAAAAGGAGAAAGAAAATGTTTTTGTGTTATACTGAAATCAGGGATTCGTTTAAAACACTGGGAAAAATTATGTCTTTAAAGCATCTACACAGATGGCTAAAAGAGAATAAATAATGTCAGGAAGTCCTTTGTACTCTGCATATTCTCACAGCCAGGCAATTTGCCAAGGAGAAACTAAGTGATGGGTCAAAGAGTCACCTTATCCACCTGGACTATTGCCTGTGCCAGGTTGGCAGTGAGGACCTACTTGGGCTAGTGCTTGGAAAGCTCCAGGAGAGCAAATTGAGAGATTAGTGGAGTTCTGGAGTTCTCCCTCCCAGGGACATGCTTGCCCTCTAGTTTTCTGTTCCTGATGAGTCACTGTGTGTAGGCAGTGCCTCTGTCACTGCACTGGATGCTTCTGAATGATCCTGGGACACCAGCATGTCCTGAAACATCCCACCTGTGGTGCAGCATTAAAGTGTCACATCACCGACCAGAAGAGCTAAAGATACTATTTCTGCATCTGAGCGAAGGAACAACTAGAAGTCATTAGCAGACGTGCCCATAACCATGTTCACATGTCTTCTAACATGAGAAATCACATCTTTTTCACATAACATATTTAAATAAAGTAGAAATGTGAGGAAAATTGTATTTTCAGCTATCCATAACCTTCCAAGAGTTTGAATTGTCAGTGATCAGGAACAGTTCTGCCCTGATCTAAATGGATGGTCCTGCAGAGTTATACAATAACTACAGTACACAGGCTGCATACCTTTCTCACACTGCCTTGTAGAAAAGTGTATGCGTGGGGTAGCTACAGAATCCGGCTCTAGGTATCTGCCTTTATTTTTTTTGTATTTTCCATGTTTCTCCCAACTGCATTTTTTTTACACAGCTTTTCATACCTGCTTAGCCTGTGCATTTTTTTCTGCAGTAATAGTTATAAATAATTTTTTTCCCCTTTGCAATCTTTTGTATCTCTTGTCAAGGTACTAATAATCTTGTGTTCTGTTTTTTGTCTACCCTTCTCTTATTTGCATTCAGTATTTTTTTTTATCCTGCACTGCTTTTCTTCTTTTATTGGTTTGCCAAGTATCTCCTCCTTCCCTTAAATCACTCTCCCAGATAATTTTCTGAGCTCAACAGAAACATGCGAGCAGTATCTCTAGCTCACTATAAAAATACGTATAAGATTGCTTTTATGTAAAGCAAGAGTACTGACTGTGCTTCCAGACAGTGGGCCACCAAATAGAAAAAGATAAAACCGTAGATGAGATCCATCTGGTAAATACTGGGTTGAGATTGTAAACAGTAAAAGCAAGAGGCTCCAGTGACCACCAGAGGGAGAGATTTCCACAGTCAATACCCCTTTGTTAGGGATGCCCCGACACCAGCCCCAGAAAGCGAGCATCAGAGGGCCGGCAGAGGCACAATCAGAAAGCTTGAGAGATGTGTAACAGGGAAAGACAGCTAAAGCAAAATATGCAAACTACCTAGACAGAAAACACTATCTTGAAATGGCTGCAATTCTTTTTTAATTAGTAAAAAGTTTGAGGAATTTAGGAGGTAAGAATACAGAAATAATTGTTAGCTGACTGGAATTGCGAGACATTGCTCATAATTTTAATTAATGGTGGTGACATTTATTGTCATGACTGCTACAAATGAAATATTGATGAACTGAGATTAAGTCTTTAATAGGGAAATTTATTTCATTACTGGAACCTATGATTTTTCAAATCAGTTCATTAAAGCATAAACTGAAATGATACGTCTTGCTGAAATGCTTATTGGTTAACATAAATTTCACCACTGGCTATGGAAATGATGTAAACAAATGATAAACAAGTCATAAAAGCCAACCTATGTAATGAGTAATTAATTCACTAGTAGTGCCTGGAACGTTATGAATCTCATTTCAATCAGTATGTTCTGAGTAAGTAACAAGGTAAAAAATCTCTAGATGTTTTTGCAGAATGTTTGTTCTTAATGATTCTAAAGATTTTCTTGAAGTACATTCCTGGGAATGAATGGGAAAGGCAGATTGACTTATTCATGAGCCACCAGCATTTTGCAAGCAATCATTGATCTCCCAGTGTAATGAGCTCTAAAAAAGGTGTGGACTATGCTGAAGTATTTAGCTATTGGTTTATCTCAGTTTTTACTGGAAACAGAGAAAGGTGAATAAAGATGAAATCAGACAAAGTGGACTGACCTGAATAACAGCCCAGCAATTACAAAACAGCTTGCTATTATATTTGCTATTCTCCCTTTCTTCCATAATTTACTGAAATTAATTTTCAGTTCTATTAAAAATAGGGCTGCTGGGGAACAGCCCTCTTGTGTCTCTAGATTAGGAAAAAAATACATGAGCTTGGTTATTATGAGCTAAAGAATAATTACCCTAATTGTGAGGAGTTAAGCATCAGGATTCAACAAAAAGGCAGTATGAGGACCAATAACATTCAATGTTCGTTGTTAATGATTCAAATAACAATTTATGTATTGGCAATGTTCTATGATGCCATTTTAGATCAAAGCACAAGATAAAAGTACATTATAGAATAGTGTGTAGTTTTCAGAAAGCATACTGTAACCAAGTTTATTAACAATAGGCAGAACTAAATCACAACTTAAACACACTCAGTGGAGTTCTGGGTAAGTAATAGAGGCATTAAATCAAGTCATGGACACCTGTGACTCTTATTTGAACAGTTTGTTGCAGTCTGAAAATAAGGCTCAGAATTAGCAGTTTGATAACATCAGCCAGACTGGTGTTCTCCTTAGAAAGGGAGGTGATACTATGTAATGTTTTAATTTGTTTTCTTGACTACAATATATGTAATTCAGATCTTAACAGAAAATTAAAATTTCAAAAGATAAAGGAGATTGAAGTTGTTGGCAGTAAAAAGCATTAAAACTGAAGTATTAAGGGATGGCAAAGTCGATGTGCACTGGCAATCTCAAAAGAGCATGAAGATTAACATAAAGATTTTTGTATTATGTCATTGAGTCTGGTCAACATGTAATATCCACAAGAGCAAACTTAAATATGGAAAATTAGATGACTGGTGGGTGACCCACTAGCTATTTTTGTCTCTAGCTGATGGGATTGTTTTGATGTAGAATTAAGGAAGCCAGTTCTTGTGAATTGTTTATATAGATAATGGGGTTTGGAAGACATCATATGATATTAAATGTATGAAGGGGTATTTCTGACAGACTGAGTGCTGAGAAATGTTTTGCCAGCAAGTATCACTTTTAGGATTTTCTTTTAATTTGAGACAGTTCCTTCTATTTGAGGGGAACAGGTTTCTAGGAAGGGCTAATAGCTTATCTTAGACTGACTGATGGGATCAGAAAAAGACCAAGCAGTGTTTCAGAAGGCTGACCTTCTTTAAAAAGAGACATCATCACACTGCAGACAACATCCCAATATCAGGATATAAAGTTTCTAAAAGTTCTAAGGGACCAATGTTTAAGAAAGTGAGGTCCAATATTTGTGAGAAGTAATTAATGTGTGAATAAATGCTTAATAAACATTTGCACATAGAGGTATCAGTTAAATAAAAATCTTACATTCCAGTGCAAAGATGTAATAAGAGTTGGCACTCAGGTTTCTCCTTTTCGTAACTGGTTCAGAAAGTTATTTGTCCCTTCTCGTAGATCAGGCAGGATCTTTCACTCTCTATACTCTCCGAGTTATACTGGGGTGCTTTTCTAAAGGCTATTGAAGATCATGACTCACTCTAAACTATAGAGATATACAAAACCTGTCATGAGAATCATGAGCTGTCCACTCAAAGTAGCATTGAGTTATGAACCGGTATTTACGAGGCTAAATTTAGCTTCTGCTGAGCTGTGTGACTGTGGCTAGACTGTCAAAGGTTCTGAAGCTAGCTTCTTTAAAGCTAGCATGATGATTGCTAGTTCTGGTGCTGAATGGTGCTGAGTATGAGCAGCCATGTATACTTGAGAGTTTCTCAAGCATCATTGCAGTAGGCTTTCACTGTGAAATAAGGTTTCGACTTCTGTTATTGTAATTTGTTTGTTTATAAAGTCCCTCGGTAGGAGATAACTGAACTTTAGGCGAGGCCTTGTTTTTCTGACTGATTTCTGTCAGAATTTGCCTTGTGCTATGTGCAATGCTTTCTGGCATTACACTTCCAAAACATAAGAAACTTGAATAATAACCCTTCTTTTGGTATCTCTTGGTATCTAGTGTGTCTCTTTATTTTAAATACAAATTGTAATGTGTGTTAGTAATGGATACTCTGAGTGAGGATTTACTGACTCTTATTGGCGCTGCCAGGTTTCATATGTAAAGTATATACAGATTTGAGTGGGCTGTGATTGCCCTCTCCAGTATGTCTGCCATAACTTTAGCATTTATATCACACTAAACAAACACAACAAATAAATACACAACTGTCTGATTATTAGCTCTCCTAGGCTGGCCAGAAGTCACAGATTTTTCCCTGAATAGAAAAAGACCGTGGTGGGACATCAATAATGTACAATGAACCTCTTTCATTCCAGAAAATTGATGGGGAGAAAAACCCAAAGTAGATCCCTGAAAAGGTGGATTTCCCTTTTCGTCAACCAAACTAAACCACATGAAAACCAGGAATGATGGGTTTTATGGGTCAACCTAGGGCACTTCATAGCTCAACACAGGTAGCACCACAACCATATTGTTTTTTAAGGGCTAGAAGCTGGACATCTTTTCTTCATTGTAAAGGTATGCAGGAGAACACTGAACCATGGGATATCAAATAAAGACTATTCTTCAACTTCTATAATTGATACTGAATTGGAGTAATTTCTGGACTGCTTATATTGAAAAAATATTTCTGATTTTCAGCAAGATATACTAATTCTTTTTCTTATTCTGCACCCGAGTGACAGGGTCTTACTTCTTCAGGGAAATAAAGGTACATTTGACTTCATCTTTGGCTAAAGGTTTTTACCTTTTGGCTGCTCCTCTCCCATCTATTGAAGTCAGCTACCTGAAATGAAGAAAGAGACAGACAGATGAGGGGATGGAGGAAGAATAGGAATAATAGTACTGCAGCTTGGAATGAAGAGACACAGAGGAGACACCTGTCTAGCAGTCCACCCAAGAAGGCTTTCAGAAGTTGCCAGTTGCCTTATGGATTTGAGTGTTTAGCTAAATGCTAATACTAATGCTAATTAATGCTAATTTAGCATTAGTGTTCTTAAAAGATTATGGTGGCCTTTACCCCTTCTTTGGAGAACTCAGACCCCAGGGTACAGCATAGAAAAAACTAGATAACTAAATCAATTTGATAATTTGTTTCATATAATTTTAACTTTTGATCTGGTACCATCTTTACATTAAGGATGAGTACACTGCTTATTGCTCTTTTGGAACCTGACTTGGATTCATTACACTGAGCCCTAATCCTTCCTGCATTCAAATAGAGTTGTATCAATAATCAAAACAGAAGGATGGTAAAATAGAAGCACCACATATGGTAATAAATCCCATGAAAAGAACACAGACTGTAGCATAAATCTACCATCTGCTCTAAGATTTACAGACTCCCTTTTTGCTTACTAGATGCCAAACAGATAGATTGCCCACCCTGTTAGCCCATGCCAAAAGGGATTTTTCCACTGTCTAGTAATACAATTAGCTGGGCTGAAATTCACCTCATACCTAGGGTTGCCTGTTTGAACCTCCTCAGTGTATGGAAGAAGTTGAAGATGTTAGTTCTAGAAAATTATCTCCGCTCCTGCAGAGGTATTACTCAAGAGTCATTGTAACAGCTAGTTGTTTCTAAAAGCACAGTAAAAAGGAGGGACAAATATTTCTACCAATAAGGCACATCAGCCATAAACCCACATTTACCATTTAGAAAAGCAACAGAATGAGAGCACAGCACTGTCTTCTTTAGCCAATGTTTTGCCTTTCCATGGGTATTTTTTGCAACAGGGAATTCTGTGCAGTATGCCACTTTTGTCCCAGGTGTTACCCAGCAACCTAACTTAGTTGCTTCTATGTATAAGTATGATTTACCTCTGTGTAAAAAGACGTCAATTCAGTGCTTTTTACTCTCCAAAAATTCAGTTAAAAGTCCTTATTTTTAAGCTGGAGTTTCATGAAACAAAGTAAGACTGGAAGGAAGCTATTTTCCACCTCTTCAGAAGTGTCAGCAATTTGCTTGCCTTTCAGAAAGCGTGCACCATGCCCATGCATTTGCCGTCAGGACTACTGGAAACGTGGAAGAATCTCAGTTTCTGTAGAAGGAATCTGATTTAGTATCGCCAAAGCTTAACCCTTCTGTTTCTACACTCTGATAACTGTGATTGATAACTGGAGGGCAGGAGTTCCCAGTGGTGAGCAAGTACAAGGGTGTAACATCTACACTGCCTCAAGACTTGGAACTGGCAATTGTGCTCTTAGGGAGGAATAACACCCTCAAGCCCTAATGCTTTGTCACCTCCCTGGAATGTCCTTTCAGATTAATTTTTCACCTCTGAATATAACATAATTGACAGTGTTCGTATTTCAAATATCCACATTTGACTCCAGAGTTAAGACCTCAGACATAAATGAGGCACTTCAGCTCTTTTCTCTGAACTCTTGTTCCACATCACTGATCTGTGTTCTCATTTGGATCACACATAAGTTTCAAGCACAGAGGCACAGCTGCAGATAGAGTAATTAGAATCTGAAAGGCCCAATCTGCAAAACTGCTAAGCACACAAAATTGAAACAAGTCCTGACAGAAATCTTTGAAACTCAGAAAACAGGGAAATTTGTTCACCTTCATTAAGAAAACAAAAACAAAACAAAATGGGAAAAAGAAAGGAGAGAAGGGTTAGGTACTAGGTAAAATTATAAGAAATATTAAAAATGCACAGATAGATCATTAATCTATTTGGCTGAACTGGGCTTCCATAATGTTTTACGCTTATCTTTCTTAGAGTGTTTTCTCGTTGTCTGAGAAGTCTTCCTGATTGGCTTCCAAACGGAAAGCATCTTAAGTAAAACAGTATTTTTTTATTCTTCTCCCTCCTTGAAGGTTTCTGCTAGGAAGCTCATTTGTTCTACTTTTGCCTTGTTTGAGAATTTTCAGGCTCACATGAAACTAGGAGGCACTCTAAAAAATGGATGGGAATAAAAATTTTCTGTTCTGAATACATCCTTTTCATCTCTACTATACTTTTTAAAATGCAGCTTTAGTAGTAATGCCCCAAAGGCTTTTAACTTTTAGATAAGCAGCAAGAATGGATTATAAAGACATACTGAAGTCAGTTAGCCTTCTCTAATATCAGCCATTTTCTCTTGGTCAGAATGTCTTTAAGAATTCTAGATGCTTCAGATTAAGCTTTTTTCCTCTTCTGTCTTCTGCAAATTTTGAGGAAACTCTGGAGAACTTTTGCTGCATCAGAAACTGGATGGCTCTCTGGAACTCTTGAAAAGTGTGAATAGGAATGTTGGAAAAAAAATCTCTTTACATGTTTTATCATGTAGCTATGATTATTGCTGCACAGAAATGGTGGGGAATTGCTCATGCAAGGGTTGAAATTTTATATATCACTTTCTTGCAAGAAAAGCAATGAGCAATTTTTCTTTCAGTGTGATGTCTACCTAATGCACCCCTGGTCTTAATGATTGTTTTTCTGTTACAGGAAATAGATGTAGCCATTACACTTCATGTACACAGACAGTTGCATCACTGGATTATACCAATGCTTAACCAAGAAAACTTAAACAGTTAACAGTGTAAGTTTAAACTTAAACAGTTCTAGGGGGCAAAAGAACCTCACTGTTATCATCAATTGTATTTTTGAAATCTGCTAGTAAATTGAACAGTGCAGGGGAACACTCCTGAACACTGAAATTGAATTGCACATGCTATGAAATTTTTAGTGTGGTTCCTAGTATAGTTTTGGCCCATGTGAGCTTGCACTGTTCCAAACAATTTCCAAGCCCAGTGTGTGATATATCATGGATCATTTCCACTAGACAGTTTGTATGTGCCCATGCTGCTTTAGAGGCTGGGATGATTTAATAGCGTGGAAGTGAGCTGTTCCCTCCTGGTTGGCATCAGCAACCAGTATGCAGGCACACTTAACTAAACTTAGGGTATATCAAGTGACACAAGAGAGACTACATCATTTTGTTCATTGGCATAGTGAAGGCCTAGTAACGATCTCACTTTCTAAGCTTCACCTATTCCCCCTTTCAGAGTAGCCATCCAGAATGACCTTGGCTCTTTGATATCTGGCTAAACATCCTAAGACCAGCAGATACATGATTCTGCTCACCTCCTTCCCTCAAATCTCAATGAGAGGTGATGATGATCACTGTAACAAAATCTTTGCATGCTAATGCACAGAAAGCATTGCCAGCTCTCAGTCACAGGATTTACTAGTGTGAAAACATCGATCCTGCTTCTTAAAATGCATCTGTGAGTGCATTTTCTCACTCAAACTAGGCAGTAAAAAACAAGCTAAAAGTGCAAATGCACACTAAACCCCACAGACTATATACATCATTGCAGGAAACTTCATTGGTGTTATGAGATAAGAGAGAAATCCTGAAGGCTTACTAGGCATGTTACAAGCTATGTTTCTGAATATTACTCTAAAACAGGTGCCTGCTCTGTGTGTACTGATCCAGTGTAGGACAACTAGTACAGCTGCTAAAAGTGCAGGCTACTCTGACTTAAGGTACTCTGAGAAGACAATTTAGCTTTACTTAAAAACAGTTGCTAATACAGTGATGTAGCAGAACAAAAACAATAAACTCACATTCTGAAGGGCAATTTCATACTTATTTAAAATACAAAGATATTAAAGACACCCTTGAAGAGATAGAAGGCAAGAGATTGTATTGTTAATCACACCTGTCTAAGTTAAATAAATTCTGTAGAAGTCTGAGATAAGTAGTCAAACATTTCATGTCCTCACTAGTGATGGAAATGGAATTCCCTCTTTAAGACTAACTGAAATCTATTTTGCCTCAAATCCCAAATGGCACTGAAACACTGACTAAAGTGTTGAGTTTCATATCATAATTGCTAATTGCTAAGGCATCCTTTATCCATTATCCTGATGTTTTCCTACATTCTGGAGCGGTCTCATTCTTCTTCCTGGATAAGACAGTATTCTGCTTGCCACATACTGTGTGGTTCTGTAGACTATCTGAAATAATCAAAGAGCCAAATAATAAAGGTACAGAATCAAGAGTGGCTGAAAGTTTATTGCCACAAGTGTAAGAAGATCTGGAAGTATTGCTGAGTAGTATTTCTTACTCATGTCTGGAAAACAGTTTAGAAGACTTCAGTAATTTCAAGGATTATCTGAAGATTTCAGCTCCGAAGTTCTTTTTCCTTCCGTCCAAAGGTTGTTAATATAAGGTGTAGGTAAATCTTGAGTGGGGATTGCATATTAGTGTAGTGTCTGTCCATTGACAATATCTGTGCTAGCTTTTAAGATGCTGATTATTTTTAAAAGCTGTGCATATTTCCTTCATGCACCTTGTGACTAAAGTCGTGCTAAAATTGCAGAGAAACAAAACAAGCTGTGCAACACAATTAATTGCTTGTGGATTTGACAGAAGGAGAGGCAAGAATGCTGTGATTCTTCTGACTGCAAGTCATGTATTCCACAAATTATAATGAACACCTCAAAAAAAGTGTACAGCCACTTCTGTTAAACAAACGGCCTTGTTTTTTCCACAGCTGCTTGTGCAATCTTTTCTCAGTTATATCGCTCCTTCCTTCCCAGGCTAGTGTTGCCTGAAGAGAAGTTATGAGCACAAGCAGTTGGAGTCACATATAGAAAAGACTTTTGAGATTTGGAGCATAAGGGGACCTCCGTTACTGCTTCTCCTCACATAAAGTGTTCTGTACAGCTCTGGACAGAGTCATAGGAAGCTGACTGATCACCACAGGTTTGAAGGATTAGTAAGAAATGTGACAATCCCCAGACTAAAAACTTTCAGTCTGAGCACACAGAAAGGCAGTGGATGAGGAAAGGGAATGCAGTATGTAGTCACAAATGCCAGTTTCTGTATATGGCTGTATGAATTATGAATTATAATAAGAAGACTAGCAAGGTTGTCTCACAGCCGATTTTCACTGAAGTCTTGACAACTGAGCTTGGTCATTATGGCTTTTTTATCACTTATATCTGTGGGAATCAGGCTGTCTATATGGTCTATGAAGTCTAATAAAAAGAAGAGCAAACATTCTTCCTTGTTTTTTAAATAAGGAAGCACTAGCTTAGCAGAATCCTAATAATGGTATGCTCCACTCTCCTACAGAGCAGCAACAAGGGCAGGCCTTTAACAACAGTAGTATTTTGATGACTCTCTTGGAGTTGAACTGTGTCTTTGTATATGAATTCTGATTTTTTAAATTTTTTTTTATTTCTAATTTCCAGGGTGGACCTTTCGGGCAATGAAATCAAAGCAATACATTATGTCCATGAAACAAACTGAGCAATAGAGATACAGGCAAAGCATTCTTATGAGGACACTCTTTGGAATAACAACCAACGATATTTTGTATTACAGCCTTAACTTGGAACTGTCTGTCTTGTCTAACAACTCCTTTGAAGGCCAGATTTACTGATGAAATCATAGGTAAAAAAGAAATCCCTTCTCACCAGCTTGCTTACTGTCCCAGTGTGTTGGCATTGAAGTGCCCTTTTTGTTATTCCATTTAAGAGGAATTAATTTATTAATTAATTATCTGTGAAGACCAGAGTTCATATTTTCCATCAATGTTGCTAATTTCTGACAAAGTAACCGTGAAGGGCATAGAAAAGTATTGTGGAATGAAACAAATAATTTGAAGAATAATCTATAGGTGAAGTAACTGGCAAAAATGGCAGTCATCCAAAATGAAGAATGGTGTGAGAAGGCGAAACTATCAACAATCTGTCAGTTTATGTCAGTTAGTTATAAATGCTCCTCTGTATCAATCCCAACTTATTTTTAAGAGGAAAAGCAGGACATAATTACTTCATTGTTAAACATGTTCAGATTTCTCTTCTTTGTCTTCATCTGGTGGAGTTTTGCTCCTTTTTGATATAAAAAAACTCAAAATATGTATTCACATTCTATTTGTTCCATTTAAAAAATAGCATATAAGAAAACTGTAAGCAAAGTGTAAATCTATCATTTTTGGAAAAGTATACTTGCAAATAAAGGCAAATACTCCTCTACTTGTTCAGGAGAACAATCTTCTTCATTACTTCAGTGGAATTCCTTCGGGAAACAAGGTAAATAGTTCTTTTAAGTGCTTATATTCTAGTAAAATTATACTCTTGATATGAGTGTGCATATGCTCTTTTGTGGAACCAATAGGATTTTTGTATAAGCTACTGCATCTGACATGAGGTATGGTAATTATCACCTAGATAGATATACCGAATATAACTTTAAATGAGCTGGCTTGGATAACAATAGCAGTGAAGATACGTTTCTGCGGGTCGCTGACAGTACAGATGGTCAGCTTGCACTGAAGCCTATAAACTGTCTTCTCTGCAAGCATCACCTAAGCACGCTACTTTTCTTAATTCAAACTTGACCTGCACTCTACCTGCACTCTATTGAGTATTCTTTCAATACTTAAGATTTCCTCCTTCTGCATCATGTATGACCTCCATTTATGTAAGCTTAGCTGTGAAATATTCTGCTTCTGCAGATTTCATCTGGTTTCATGGCAAAGAGATGTAGACAATAAAGCGGGCAGCCTTTTTGGACTTTGAACATCATTCACTTCTAGCTGAGCTAAAAACTTTGATTTCTTGTGTTTTCTTTATATTGTTTTAATATCAAGTTCCTGTAGATATACTAAGCATAATTATACAATTAGTATTTATTATTCAATGCATGAAAATTCTATTTCAGTAGTGGATTAGTTGTTACAGAGTCACAGAATTGCAGAATGGCTTCTGGAAGTGACCCTGTCCAACCCCACTGCTCAGGCAGGGTCACCTGCAGCTGGTTGCCCTGGGTCATGTCCAGACAGCTTTTAAATAGAGTCATAGAACTGTAGAATCGTTTAGGTTGGAAAAGACCGTTAAGATCATTAAGCCCAGCTGATAATGTAGCACTGCCAAGTCCACCACTAAAACATGGCTGTAAATGCCACATCTACACATCCTTTAAATACCCCCAGGGATGGTGACTCACCCACTTCCCTGGGCAGCCTGGTCCAATGCTTGACAACATTTTCAGTGAAGAAATTTTTCCTAAAATCTAATTTAAACCTCTCCTAGCACAGCTTGAGGCTTTTTCCTCTCATCCCATCACTTGTAACTGACTGACACCCATCTCTCTTTAGGACATGTTCCAGCACCTCAATGTCTTTCTTGTAGTGAGTGGCCCAAAACTGAACACAGTATTCAAGGTGTGGTCTCAGTATCTGCAAGGAGGGAGACTCCACAGCCTCTCTGGGCAGCCTCTTCCAGTATTCAGTCACTCTCACAATAAAGAAGTGTTTCCTGATGTTCAGAGGGAGCCTCCTATCTTTCTGTTTGTGCCCACTGGACAGTTCGTGTCCTGTCACTTGGTGCCACTGGACAGCACCGGGCTCTGTCCTCTTTGCACCCTCCCTTCAGATCTTTGTATACGTTGATAAGATCTGTCCTGAGCCTCCACCTCTCCGGGCTGAACAGTCCCATTGCCACTGTAAGCAATCACACACTTCAGATCATGAGGACATGTCATACACATAAGTATTTTTCACTTTTGCTCTTCTCTGAAAATTGTTTTCTTATGACAGGTTTAATTAGAGGAGTGCAAATTTTTGGAGAAAACTTTTATGTGTGGGATTTTTGACAGCATTGATTAATCTGCTTTCTATTGATTTCAGTATGAGTAACTACAATCCACCTTTCCCTTTTCAAAAAATTACAGAGTAAAATTTGCACTTCTAACAACAAAAATAAATAATCTGTGATTATTTTCTCTTTAGAATTTTCTTTGCAACAATGTGATCGAACTCAGAATAATAAAAATAAAAATATGATTTAAGATGCTCTTGAGTCCTCAAATATGTATTATGAGAGACTTGCTCAATAGCATAATTCAACAAAACCTCCACTGGCTGGAGTAATTTTTGAGTTAGACAGTCTGTGCATGCCAGTTCAAGTGTGTAGAGAATTGCATATTTTTTTTCAGTCTGCTTTGCAAAAGTTCACACTGCCATGCAAAAATGTGATAGCAGTTGTGAAATATATTGTTTTTGTTGGTAGAGTCAACTCTGTTCAATGCTCTGTTATTTCAAACATCACAATGAGTTCTTAAACAGGGAAATGTCTATAAAAATATTATAGTTATTTCTTTATCAAATCTATTTATTTTACTTTTTTCCCCCCATCTTTATCTGCAGACACAACTGGGGTCAGAAAATCAAAGTGTATTCTTTGCTTCCAGTATTCAGTAAAGATGTAGTTCTGCCTAGGTCACATTTGACTGATGAGGAGTTAAATCCGTCTTTTGTCTCTGTAGGCGAGCAGCTCTGTTGCACTAATAGACACAGGAGAGAATTACTAGCCTTTTCTTTAATGTCAGATTTTCTTATACTTCAGTGAACATGACTGTGTACAATGAGGGCAGAATTTAGATATCAGACCAATAAAATGGGTGAGTAGTACACATCAGAGACTGAAGAAGCTATGTTCTTTTTTTCAGTATTGAAACAGTATGAAATGGTAAAAGACTGCAGTCCATGGTCCATTACAGTAGTTTTCTTCCAGCATCTTTCTGCAAAGCTGCCCCAAAAGAAGATTTGTCTTTTGAAGGTTTCATTTGTGTTGGTACCATGCTCCACCAGGCCCTTGCATGGACCCTGTTTAAGGCATTGAGGATTAATTCTATATGCAAAAGTAGTGCCAGTGCTGGGTAGATGGTACACTAGGCTGCATAGAAACACTTTCTTCAGTCCCAATATGTGTAAAATGATAAGAAAAAAAAATGAACTAAGAAACAAGAAAAAAAAAAAAGTAGTTTCAAGGTGTGTATAGGTCACCTAAACTAAAGAATGTCTCATAGGAACAGGAGATACATTAGAACTTAATCATCCTGCTTTTACACAGAACTCCAAATTTATATAACATTAATTTTTAAATAATCTTTTTTTTTCCCCTAACTTTTAAAATGTAGCAACATGCTTCAAGCTCACAGGTTACTGTTTTAACAGTCCTGTGCTTAAGCTGAACTTCATTAACAGCCACAAAGAATACCCAAATTTTTAACAACTGAAGTGGGGTCAGACAACAGCCAAACTGAGCTATCTGCATGAAGAAAACTGTTGAAGAGGGCTCTTGTGAGGATCTATACTGAATATTGGAAACGATGATGAATATTTACATCACTTGTCTCTTTGGCAAGATGTACGAGCAAAATAAAAATTTCTGAATTTGTCTCTTCCACTAAAATGACTCTGAAATTATATGAAAGGATTGTCATGTCATCTGTTCAAGTTTCCACTCTTTACAAATAGTTTTGAGGGATTTTTCTCTTTTTGATGTATCAACCTGTTCTACTCAATAAAATTTATTAGAGTAGATTCTGATAGAATTTCCTTTGCTATTGAACTGGTCATTCTGTTTTTGCTCACTTCTCTTCACAAGATGCAAAAGGTGCCCAAAAGCCAGAATCCATAGTTTTGCGGTTGAGAATATTTCTTAATTCCAAGAGGGGATTTTCCACATATGGGAGAGCATTTAGCAATAGATTTGCATGGCTGGGTGAATCAGTGGACATGACATACAAGAGGTTGTCTCCTGAAAATTGTAACCTCTGCAATTTGCCTATAAAAACATTGACCATTCCTACCAACTTGCTTGTATGACATTGCATTTTCTAGTCTGTATGTTTGCATATGTATTTTGATTTCCTCTTGTGCTTATCCCTTCAAAACAGTGAGTCATTATTCCTTAGCTCACACTGCAGCAACCTTGAGTCTTCCAGTTACAGAAGTCCCCTATTTCGTCCTTCTGTCTTGAACAGGAGGCAGCCTTTACAAACTGAGATCCCTTGGGTTGCCCACATATGTCAAATGTTGCAATAGGGTAAACTGAAGCAGCTTACATGCTGGCTGCTAAGGGCTAAAAAAAATATACTTGATTTATTTTAATCATTGTTTGACTGAAATAACTTGAGTCAGTAAGTTCCGTGTGCAAAACAGGCATAAACAAGAGTTCAGCTAATGTAAATGTCTCAGCAATAAAGGCCATTTTCCAGTTTGGTGAGCAATAGGGGACAACTGGCTGATGTGCTCTGAGGTGGTTGTTTCCTGGTTGCCTTTCCTAAGTGCCTTTTTCTCTACCTGCAGCCACCTGTTCCTCATTCCTTTCTTGTGCAGATCTTAGTGTTGAGGTGAGTGAGCTGGGCCTGGGAAGTGACGCAGCTGGAAACAGCAAAATGAACATATAGCTTAAAAGATTAATTTTCAGCTGGATCAGTTTCCTGGTCTGATTCATCAAGTCACCAAACAAATGTTCATATGTGCTGTGAATGGGCTGATGAAGGTTATGTGAATAATGTAAATCACCTCCTTCAGTATCAGCCTGCATTTATGTTGGGATTAAAGTCGTATGAAACCACATTATAAATGTACCCAGCAATGTTCTTAGACAGCAATGACAGATGCCTAGTTCCACTGACTATTTTTCAGAAGTCATCCTAGTCACACCTTGTAATACTTTAAAGATTGTTCAGTGGATCAAAAATAGTAATGTCTTAAGGAAATACATCTGCATCATATCCAACCATAGCAAAGTTTTTACAGAATAACAGCTGCATTGCAGTTGCTGAGCTCAAAAGATACTCAGGAAAGAAAACCAGAGTATGAGAATAAACAGTAAGAAATACTGAAAATACTGTACATGGCTACACACAGTAATTTTTAAAGACTTCATTTGTCATAGGCAGGGATAAATTTTAAGTGTAGCAGTGCTAAAAAATATTTATTCTTTTTTTTTAGGTTTCCTTGTGAACAAATGCTAACAGTCATTTGATGCATGCCTCCTACCTAGCTTCAGAAGAAATCCAGTTAGAATTTCTACATCATGATACCTGAAAGGTTGTTCAGTTCTGCATAACCTTTAGCACAACAGGGAAAAGAAGGGATTCTTTGCATTTCATGATGGATTTGAGATCAGATTTTTATAATGATTAACAATTTGTCCACAGGGACTTTTATTTACTTGAAGCGGAAAAGTATAAAAATCTGTCAGTGTTGGAAAGGTAATCATTCCCTTTCTTCCATGGACAGGAAAATCTGAAATAGAGAAAATTAAGTCATTCAAACTTACATACACATTCAAAGGCTGCTGATGGAATTTGTATTCTACTGAGCATCAGCTACTGCATTACCCAGAAGATCATATTTTGCAGGCTTAGGCAACTTCAGATGGTTACAGAAAAGAGAATTTGCACCTTTCTTGTCTTGCTGGCAAATCTGTGCTTTAATCAGGCACAGCTTAATTCAAACTTAATTCACTGTAGTGGTTTGAGGCTTGCTTCTCACTACCTAAGTCTAAACCTGGCTTTAAGCAGGTCTGACTAGTGCAATTTTACCATATCCTATGCTCAGAAGCAGTCCCTGTGTACCAGCTACACTGAAAAGATTTGGGCAGGAGATGGGTTGTTGGTTGACACTATATGGTCTTTAAGGTCCTTTTCAACACAGGCCATTCTATGATTCTATGATTATATATTTTATGATAAAATTTGCCAGATTTTATTTCCCCTCAGAAAAAGAGACTACTTGATATTTAAAATTAATCAAGCAAATTTGGGGGTTTTTTTGTTTGTTTTTTGGTTTTTTTTGAGGCTGCATGCAAGAGCTGTGTGGCAAAATCACCAAATGCCATGTTTAGCACTTAAAACGAATTACACTGGATTTGCCAGGTAATGTTTCAGCCTTTCTTGGCATTCTGGGGACCTACTTAGCAAGAAGCAGGACCAGCCCAAAGCTTTAGTGTGTGCTACGAGCATGAGACATGCCACCAGAATCTGCACATCACATGAGCATTATATAATGCAGCAAAAGTGGATTTGTCCATAAAAGGAAGAGATTTTCTCTTTGGCTGTTCCCTCTTCAACTTCCCCTCCCTGTTCTCCGCTTTTTCCAGCACCGAGTCTGCATAATCTCTATTACTTTTTTACAAAATTATGGAATATGACAGAGATGATTCAGCCTTGCTGGATGTGTTTGATCTAGTTGTCCAATAGAAACACCATGCACTGATTCCCAACAGAATCACTGCCATCGTGAGTACAAAAGTTCCTAGAAAGATTGTATCTGCTTTTCCTGTCTTATTCCCAGCTCCCCTTGAGGTGAAATTATCAAAAATGGCATCTTTGTGCTGCCCTCACATTACAGTAGCTTTTTTACATCGTTATAAGCTGTAATCGCTAGGAAAATTGGTCAGCAGTTTTCTTTTAAAACAGTTAATTGTCTTGAGCAATATATTGTCAGTGGGACTTTTCTGGATGAAAAAGCAAAAAGGAAATATTTAAATAGAATAAATAGAAATACAAAATCTATGAAAGTTTGGCCAAGCAAAATATGTTAGTGCTGTTATTCTCACACTATTATGTGATTTGTTCTCAAGTATACTTGGCCCTCAAGTTTCAACATCTTCATGTGGCTGTAAAGAAAAAGACGTTAATGCCCTTCAATCTGCTTGCAAGTATCAAACTGAGAACATTTTTTCTAGTACATGTGAAACCTGCGGTATAAAAAAAAAAGAGTAAGATCCTACAATAGTGGATTTTTTTTTTTTAATTTCCTGGTGTTATGGAAGACAATGACCTTTCTGCTAGCACTTGTTACGTATTCAAGTGTCCAGGCGCATTTAAACTCCTCCTATTTATTTATTTTTTAAAGTTGATATCAAGTTAACTTATCCTAGTGTCAGATTCTATTTGCTTTTCTAGAAGTATATTTTATGGGGGAAATATTAACAGAACTTGATGGAAAAATGATTGCACCATAGAGGTTTCCAATAATCATCCAAGAGCTTACAGTTATTTGAATGAAATCCTTTTGGAGGGATGTCTTTCTTGAGTACAGATTGTAGCTTGTTTGAATAATTTCTGCAGTCTGTTTTTCTAATTTTTTACTTGATTTCTTCACTTTTTCTTTCCATAGGACCTTCCCAGGGAGCTTGCTATTACTCTAAGCAACTCCTTGACAGGTGTCTGAATATTAAAAAAACCATTTTTTTATTACAAGAGGTAAGAATTGTTTGGATCAAACACCTTGGCTTAATGCCAAGGTCAGCATTTTTAGTTCATTTCCTTAAGCCAAAACAGAATATATGTAACTCTTTTTGAGACATTGTGGGCTCTGTAGTTTCTGTCTAGATAGACAGGTTATAGATAACACAGAAAGCTCTCTCTATACAGAACCGTGCTGCACTATGTTTGTAATGGGACTTTATGGGAAGAAAATGGACCAATACCTTTGGGGGAATAAGTTGATTTAGATTTACCAAATTGTAGTTGTCTAAAGGTGACTGGAATTTGGAGGTAACAGAACTGTGGTAAATGTTTAAAACAAGAACACTGGGGAAAAGCATCCACAGTTGTAATAGCAAAGCAGAGGGAAATCGATAGAGAGATCTGTTTTCAAAGGACATTTCAATCTTGCTCTGTAATTTTATGATTCTCAGCATAAAGGAGATGAAGTTAGATAAAGCAGAGGTGAAGAAAACATAAACATTTATCAGCCATGAATTTCAATCAAATAAAATAAAAATGTGCAGAATCACATTTCTGTTAATGCATATGAGAATTCTGTAATGATGGGAAAGTTTACTCAGCTGTGATCTAAAGAGAATAAAATACAGATAGAAGTGTGAAAATACACAGTATCTTCATTGCTAGGACGATAGGCAAGTCCTATTTTGAGCAGAAAATAGTTACTGCTGAGAACTGTGTACAGAGAAAATACAACTGTTCATTATTTTTCTTTTTTGTCCTTTTTATATTTTGTTCTCTTATTTTATCTATGCTTAACTGTCCAAGTTTTGGTGCAGTTTACTGTGTTTTCTATCTGCTCTTTCAGGCTTTGGGAAAATATTCCCTGTGTATATTTCACTGAGATCTCTGTCCTCCTTCATGCCCTCCTGTACTGGTGGCATAAAAATTTACTTGTTAGCATTTGCTGATGTAACAGAATCTGCTTAGTTCAGTGGCAAACGTTGAGAGGGAGGACTCTTGGCTGAAGGAAAAACAGACCCTGAAGTTCTCATGGGAAGAGTAGATGAAACGTATTAGCATGAAGGCATTGACTTGCCTCTCAGATCACAGATAATACTGGAAGTTTTGTTCCTAGAAGACTATGCCACAAATATGCTTGTGTAGGTCACTGTGAATGAGAAAACTGACAGATATTCTTGGTCTTTCAAAGTGAGTTACATTCCTTGAGTTATATTTTTGTAAAGTTGACCGTATGACTGTAGCAAATGTCAAAATCAAGGACACAGGCAGAAGACTGCAAGAACATAGCAGTCCAGTGGTGGAAAGGAGAGAAGAGGTCAAGCATCTTCCCACAGATTAAATAATTTAGTTCGAACTGGTCTAATTAAACATGGAATTAGCACCTGTGATGAAAGGATTTTTTTCTGAAAGGGGCATGCCACTTGTGGCTGCTCCTCAGAACAGATGCTAAGAAGACACACAAGATGGCATCTCTGGAAGTTACTTAACCCACCTAAAATCCCCAGACACATGCCTGGGTACCAGAAGGAAAAAAGGTTGTTCAAAAGGAGTGGGTATGACCTGCAAGATTCATGCTCAGACTGCCTCGGAAAGATACAGTGGAGTTGGCATAGTCCTTCTGAATTTACCCGTGACAAATATTAATGACCAGAGGAAGGGTTCCTCCCATAGGCCAGAGCTACTGCCAACTCCCTGTTCTGCCGTTTGGATTATCTAGGGCATATGGGAATAGGCCTTGGGAAATGCTACTGTCAAGAGTGGAGACTTGTGAATGAATGAGTCCTGCCAAATGTTTGGGCCCAACACTCCCAAAGGCACTACAATACACCTGTGGCATCAGCATGGTCTTTGGGATCCTGCCTAGACAAACAGAACGGCTGCCCTGTTTTGAACACCACCACACTGCATATGATACAGATCTACTGAGAAGGAAAGAGGAACAGTGTTAAGGGGTTTCTCCTCCCTGGTTAATGGAATTGATTTACAACAAGCTTGAGGATCACTAATAGAAAGAGAGTTTTATTCTTACGTTGTGTGTCTGGCTGTGTGTTTACTGTGTCTCTGACTGTATAAAGTGTATTAGCTTTGAGAAGCTGAACCTGCCTTATTCTTTCTGGTATCCGGTTGAATCATAAAAATATGGAGAAACAATGAGAC
The DNA here is from genome assembly GCF_000699245.1 of Pterocles gutturalis. Classification (NCBI taxonomy): domain Eukaryota; kingdom Metazoa; phylum Chordata; class Aves; order Pterocliformes; family Pteroclidae; genus Pterocles; species Pterocles gutturalis. The sequence continues at coordinate 30,071 of NW_010116419.1, forward strand.
AAATGAATCTTTGGTATTGTTTCTAATAGATTTATTTGCCTTAAGTTTCAATCTTGACTAATAATTTGATTATTTTAGTGATTCAATGCAGATACAGATGGTTCCAGTAGAAAGTGATTAATTACTGAACATGATTTCCATTGCAGAGACTATTGCACAATGGCTGAATAAATCTGTTTTAAAGAATACATACTCCCACTGATATGATGAATGGCATGCAGCTGTGTATTATTTTTGTAATCAGTAAATACTGTAGGGAGACTTCTAAAAGATTAGATGTCTCTATAAAAGACATTGCTGACAGCCTTTAAGTGTTGCATGGCAGAGTGATTGACAGCCTTTAGGCAGACAGAAATTACAAACTCTGAGTGTCATTTTTCTATTCACATTTAAGAAATGGGGAAATAGAATCTTCTTCTTTATTGTTACATTTTATATGAAGATTAGGTCCTTAAAAGAGTTATTCTCTATTATCCTGCATGATGTGGTATGCATCAAAGCCAAAGGAACATAAAATACTTTTATCTGATACATTTTCTATGTATTATTGTAGAGAATTTTATAGCTAATAAAGCAGGAAATCACCCACCAGAAGAGAAACAGGTTCTGTATAGTACAGACTTAGGTGCATGAGGTGGTTAAGAATATTTACCTTTCTCATATTTGAGCACAAGTCTGTACATTCTTCCCTGCTACACTGGGCATATATGATTTACTTAGCATAAAGACAAAATATAAAGATGTAAAAACTTGCATTCATTCTTTCAGCATTATCAGACCTTAGAAGTCCTTAGAGAGAGATAAATAGTGTTTTAAGCTTTCACTAACTGGCCTGTCTTGGAGGTGAGTTAAAACTTTGGTGCTGCTAATGTTCAAACTAGTCTTGCAGAACACATGCATACATACACATATATGTATTCACATATATGTATATATTTCAGCAAATCCACTGCTAACCTAGTCCTAGTCTGATGGCTCCATAAAGTTGAAGTGTGTACTAGTCCTGAGGAATTTGCCACGGTTGACTTCCTTTGGGCATTTTTGCCCACCAAAGGTTCCCCAGAGAAGCTGTGGAAGCCCCATCCCTGGCGGTGTTCAAGGCCAGGCTGGATGAGGCTTTGAGCAACCTGGGCTAGTGGGAGGTGTCCCTGCCCATGTAAGAGGGCTTGGAACTAGATGATCTCTAGGGTCCCTTTCAGCCCTAACCATTCTATGATTCTATGATACTGCTCACCACCAATGACCAAGGTTTTGATGGAAATTTTTGATGGAAATTCATATCAGTTTTCAGAGTTAGAAAAATAGTGAGACAATGGTACCACTGACACCTCTTTAATGGCTGTTGTTTTAAACTGTCTCACTCCAGGGTGGAGCCATAGTTTCACAGTCATCAATACCAAATTAGCACATTATTGAATCACTCATTTATAAGAAACTGATCCAAATCAAGCACACACTTTATGGCTGTGTTTATGTTGCTTTAGCTGGAGCACACTGTGAAACTCATGACTGGTTTTATGCCAAAAGCCAGATACAGGAGGTCATTTGATACTTGTGTCATGGTACAAAGTCAGCTTGTCAAAACGGGTGAAAACATCTCAAGCTGCAATGAATTTGAGCTCCATCTGTGCTTTTGTGTCATGTGATGGTAGTGATTTTGATCTGGCACTGGGAGCCCAAAAGCCAGACTCAGTGTGTCATGGAACTACGGACTGATGACATAGTTGCAGTTATTTTCCTGAGTATATCCCAGCTGGTATAAAAAAATTCCCTCTGCTTTGCTGGTGGATGCACGTTCTTATTTCTACATTGTGGTTTGTCATCACCTCATTTTTGTCAGTGACAGATGCATGAGCTGTGCTGCACCCTGGGCCATGGGAAGGAAGTTTCCCCCGAAATGTTGCTTGTTTATTCTTTTTTAGGCTGGACTATCTCAGTGATTCAGTTTGCAGTGGGACTCCACTAAGCTGTGCAAAACAGCTGAGGAGTGATGCCTTGTGGCATGACGTAGAAATGAGTAGTCAGAGACAGAAGTCACTTCGGTTAGCTTTGTCACTTAGGGAAATGTGCACAGAGCATCACCCACCACAAAACTGAGAAGGTCTTCTGGACAAAACTAAAAGGTTTCATCTAGGAGGAGAGGGCAAAACCATATATGACAGCTAAAATCACCATGGAAAGAAAAAACAAAGGGACAATGTAACATGCTACTGAGTCTGACTGCAGAAAAATCCTTGGCTTTGCCCTCAGCCTACCAAGTTCTCAAATTGTCACAAATGGCCAGTACTCTGCAGACGACCCAAAAGGCTCTGCTTCTCAGTGGAATCAGCATAACTGAATTACTGAGCATTACAGATATTTTTTAAATTATTTAAAATATTTGGAGAAATGCTGTGTATTAAATATACATTTATCATACCCAGCCTGTGTAAATATCATTTACAAGCAACAATAGCAGCACAGACTGGAAAAATCTTTGTTAATGTTGAAAATATACGAGATCTCCATTTTCCTTGAAACGAAAAAGTGATTTTGAATGTTTTTATTTCCAAAATGACTGATTACTTTATTGTTAAAAGGATGAATAGGAGAAGCAGCTGAGTGCTTATGAACAGATGTGGAAATACCTCCAAAACTGCTAGTGAATATGACTCTTAAATGGGGAAGTATAGTGAAAAAATGTAGCACAAACTTTTAGTTTTTCCAAACTGGGAGAGATGATTACTCTGAAAGTTACTACAATCCTTTCATTTTTTTTTTCTTTGAAACATCCTACAGCGAAAACCTCTCTTCTCTGGCAGTAAAGAAAAAAAGATTATTAGGAAGTGTAATTGCTGTAAATTAAAACTAGAAGCTGGAATGAGACTAATTCAAACTAGATGTTAAGCATGGGCTTTAACAACGAAGGTGTAAAATATTGGAACAAACTATCAAAGTAGGTTTTTTTTTTTAATGGCTGAATGCTTTCAAAACAAAATTGGGTAATAAATTATTTGTATAATTATGGGGGTAATTGGCAGAAATAAAATGGCCTATGCCATGTAGAAGACCAGGCTAAATGATCTGAAATTCCTTCGGACTTAATTTTTATCAATCTGTAGAAAAATTATTTCTTTATAGAATCATAGAATCATAGGATGGT
>NW_010116420.1:0-25984 GCF_000699245.1 Pterocles gutturalis
CTAACATTCTGTGATTCTGTGATTAGCTTTATTACAAAGCACGTTGATGTTTTGTGATCTTACATTCTCATTCCCTGCAAAGCAGACACCTTTTTGATTTACTGTGGGTGTTATTTAATTGAGATGGAGGTGCTGTATTTCTGCTCTAAGTTTAGGTTTTACAGTCCATTTCTCTTTTCCCTCTTCAACTCCCTTCCTCCCTGCATCTGACTCTGAGCTTACATTTATCCTGTAAAATAACTCCTCTTACTGTGTCTAAACATAACAGGCTGAGCATCCTTTCTCAGATACCTCAATTCCCATGTAGGCTAAAAGCACCTTATCTCTCCTTGGGCTTCTGCCAGGAGCTCCGTTGTCAAATTAGAGTAAAGAATATGGCTGTTTTAGTGTCGAGTAGTACTGATATGACAAATGGCTTTGTGTAAACAGTAACAGTGGCTACTCTGAAAGATTTTTTAATTCTCACAAAGGCCTGTGACTAAACCAGTGAGTATTTTCAGTAATGGGTATTATATGTAAAGCTGTGACTGCCTGTGTGGATAGAGAGGAGTGTAATCTGAGGAAGAACAGTATCAGGAGGATTGCACCAAGACTTTCATGTTTCAAAGTGATGTGTTAGGCCCTCTCTGTAAGAAAATTAAACTCAAAATTTGACAAGCACTCTGTGCAAGTTCATTTGGGAGAGTGATCACTAGGTGGAGCGACAGGCCCATTTTTCTTGTCGCAGGAGCTGACCAGTGTTTTTGTCAGCTTTGCAGATGCGCATATGGTAGAAGATTATAATTTTATGGTTACAATTATGAGCAATTTGATAGAAAATGAAAGCTAAATTATGCAGTGTTCCTTTTATTTGTTTAATTTTGCACTCTAAATATATAAAAGGAAAAAACAGCGCTCTTTTTGTGTAGATGGTGATAGGCGCAATACCTCCTTTTTGCTTTGTATTCTCACACAGCACAGGTTGAGATTATTTTCAGTCTTACATAATGAAATATGTGGTGGTGTTCTGAGATCCTGGGACTGTTCTGAACGTAAGTTGTATATGGCTGAATCTTCAAGCCCTTTTTTTGATACCAAAAAGATCATACATTTACCAGCTGATAGACAAATACATAAGTAACAAGTTCCTTAACATTTTCCAGTGGAAGAGGCTGGGTAGCTGTGCCATGTTAAGCAAAAGTCAAAGGAAATCTTTAAATCCTGAAAGTCACTGTAGACTTTGGCAGAACTCCCCTGAAAGGAGCAAGTATGTTGTGAACAAACTCTTTCTTGCCAGTGAAGGAAAATCTCCTGCCATTGCAGTTCTTAAGCCAGATGTGAATATTTTTATGGCCCATGCCAGGACCAGTAGCCTGTTAGCATGATCTGTGGGGTCTGTATTTTGTGTATTCAGGTTCTTAGTTTTTCTGTCATCAGATTCCTTATGTTCATTATTATGAAAACGCACGCTTTCACCAGTATGTATAGTGGCATAAATTGCCTTTTGTGTATTGCATTCTTCTCCCCTTTTCACTAGAAGAAAGTTGTTAACACAGCCGGGATGCAGAATGAACCTTTATTTTCTTTTTTCTCTTTCCTTGTAAGTATCCTTTTGTTTGTATTAATGAAGATAAGGCTGGAGATATGATTTCCACTTGGAATGGAAAGTGCAAGCTCTGAGATGGTATTTGCATTTATTGATCCAGGCACATCTGCTGGCATATGATGGCGTGTGATATTTCTGTCCTTACGCACCTTTGAACCAGAGAACATGGCAGATAAGCTGTCCAGTTTGATTGGCATATCCTGTGGAAAGGATTTTCAATACATAGGATCAAATCCTGTGCCCTAAACTGCTTTTGCATTTGAAAGTATGATAGAGACTTCTCTGAGTTCCTGTACTATGTTGGGAATTAGTTTTAAGTTTAAATGCTTCCCTTGCTCTCTTCAAATCATATTGGCTATCTTTTTTGTTTGGCCAATTTTAGATGCACTATGTTTATATTACGCATCTCAATATTTTTCAGTATGTTTAAAGCAAACTTGGGAATTTCATTGTCTGGGTGGAACAGAGCATGTTGGTAGATGACATAAAACTCAGGCTCTCTATAAAAAAAAATTTAAAAATTTCAAGTACTAGGAATAAATCATACTGGCAAATTTAACTGGTGTAGGAAATCCTGTATCTTTTATTGCCTTTTTTTTAGGATCAATTTTATCAATTGCCCTACAGGTGGTATGAGTGGAAATGTAAAAAATATTTTTTGAAAACAACTCATTTAGCTATGTAGGAACCTGTGTTTTTCATTTCTGTTCCCATCTGATATCAGTAAGTCAAGAGACTAGATTTGAATTTGATGTTTTACATATGCTTCCTGGAAGCTCCAAAGGACTGCCCTGGCCTTGTCCCTAACTTTCTTCCTAACTCTGTAGCTTTTCTTTAGGTACGTAACCGTAGCTTAACTAATTTATATGCACCATATGCAGTCTTGGCTCACTTCAAAGTGTAATCAAGTCATGAACTAATTACAATAGCATATTCCCAAAGAATGTAAATTTAATTTCCCTTCAAACAGAATGGGAATGTATTAAGCAATTCCTTTATATGAGAGCTGTGGCATTAAACAACCTAATGCTGATTCTTCAAACAGAAATGAAGTTTTTAACTTTTGTGGACCTTGTGACGTTTTCCCTATGCATCTTCCCTTTTTTGAGTTAATTTACTTACTGGATAACAACAATAAAATATTCAAGTGTAAATTAAAATTTAACTGTTGGGCTTCAGATTGGAGATCACTCTATCTTATTGTATGTGACTTTCTTCTTTATAGTTTTTTGAGAAATCTGCTTCCTGAAGATTTTGGATCAGAAGGTGATTGTGTTTTGAATCGAAGGCTTATAAGGTTCTGACCCAGACCAGATGATTTTTTTAATACATTGAAAAGTGGGTGTGCAGGAAGTTCCCTACAGGTTCTTAGCATCACATAAACTCGGTTATATAAGAATGAATGAAGTTGTTCATAAAACATTTTATTACCTTCAGTCTTTGCAGCATCTTCAGAGTTTAGATAATAAACCTTCATAGAAGTTACTGGTCTTTTACCCTTTCACAGAACAATGATTCACATAGGTTCAAGCCATTTATTTTATTTCTCTTAATTTTAAAGGCAGAAGAAATGTGTTAGGGTTGACTTTGATCTGTGCCTGGATAGTTTGATCTCTGAAATGCATTCCTGTTGTTGGTTTTCTGAGATGAGATTATCAAAGTGTAGGAGTGTATATGTATTAAACAAAGTTATATTTTAAAATAATTAAATGTGGGTCAGCTTCTGATGAAGTATGTAATTGTTTAATGCTAAAGGAAAGAGCTTAGAATATCTAGTTTATATTTTAAAGTGTTCCTTTGAGATGTTAATTCATTAATACCAGCAATTTATTTTTATTCATATGACTTTTCATATGTAAGTAGTTGAAGCTGCATTATTTTAATCCTTTCTTTGGTTAGGAAGAAGAGAGCCTGCAGGTGGAAATCAGAATGACATACATATTGCTCCTTTCCCAAAAGGCACAGTATCTTTTCCTATTGATATGCAAAATATTAAGGTAGAAAATAAACCGCATTGCCTCCTGTGTCAAAATACTGAAAAACATATTCTGGGGTGGTGCATGGAAAAATGTGGGCTCACTTCAAACTGAGCACACTTGTAGTGGAGTTTGCCACGAAGCTGTTGTGGGCCTTTGGGGCCCTGCAGGCTGAAAATTCTGTTCCTTTGTGTCATGCACATTTAAATGTAGCTTGAGCCTTAGTTGTAGATACAGGTATAGTATAATTTTAGACCCAGCTACGTTGGGTCTTAGCTTTTGCTTGAGTTTGGTGAAATGCTTTCTTACTCTTACAGCAGCATTTTAAGACATTTTTGGGCTAGTGAGAGTGCAGTGCAATGCCATGGTAGTACAAGGAACCAAAGCTATAGATGCAGAGGTGTGTTTATTAAACAAATGTGGACACGCTTTGACATTGTTCAAGTTGCCAGATGCAGTCCAGCCACGTTCTGGAAATGGTGTAGTGTTCATGTTGCAGACAAACTTTTTTAAAAAAAAAAATCCACATAAACATCAAAGCAAGGTAAATTAGATCAGGCACGAAGTACTTGATGCTGTGCTACTGTGGCTGTGCACTGCTCCTTGAATAGGCCTGGCTTATGTACACCTAGTTGGAGGGCAGGCAGATGAGCTCAGGTGTGCCTGCAACCTATGTGAACAGATTTTTCATTGGAGACTGAAGACCTCTCTTCAGTGCTCAGACTAGCTTCAGCAACCTAGTGTCAATGGCACTTCCTCAGCATCTCCTAAGTCTATTTTTTTCACAGCCTTTGTCTTGAAGGGACTGAGGCAGTGAAGAGAGTTTGCTGAACTTTGCTGAAACTGCCAATATGACAATAGCTAGTCAGCTTGCTAGATGCATGTCCTTAAGCAGGGACTAAAAAAAAAATGAAAGTTTTGTGGCTACTAGATCATGACTGTAGATATAAAAAAACTTTCTTCATCATATCACTGCAGGTTTCTTGTCTTTATACCGCAAAGTTTAAGTTATTGCTATCTTATTTAAATCTAAATCTAACTTGTGACTGTTTGACTTCTTCCTTCTTGCCTTATTCATCTTTATATATGTCTGTCATAGCTCTGAGTCTCTACAGAATCTTCTGTTGGATATAGGGGCTGATGGGAATGGAGCATCTTGTTGCTGAAGATGGAGAATTAGCTCTTGCGTTCTCTTCTGGTCATGGATCAGAGTGTGCAGCCTTGAATGAAGGCAGGGTCCAAGTCAGAGCTGCAATCAGTGACTATAGGAATCAGTCATGCCTGGGAATCTTGTTTGGTGCTTGGGAAGTCTATTTGGGCTTCTCCCCATAGGAGAACGCAGGCAAACCTTCACGCTAAGCTAATCAGGTGCAAGATTAATCTGGTCTGTTAGTGCTGTGCCTGAGCTGTACTAACTTACCCTACAGCTACAAGACTTGTGTCCTGGAGCTGGCTAGTCTAGTCTGGGACTGCTGGGCTGCACCTGTGTGCACAGACATGCCCTAAGACTCCCTATGCCAGTTTTTCCATGTGTAAAATGGGACACTAGAGCTTATGTCTATCCCAGAAATGCTTAAGGAGTCACTAAGTGAGGAGTTCTCACAACAACTCTGAAAATGCAGCAAGGCCTTTGTTATTAGTTTGATTGCAAAAAAAATCCCATTAATTGTGTTCTCCGCCAGCCTCAAATTCCTGTGATTGGAGGGTCCTTTAATTTTTTCTGTTTCTTTAAAATAAAGGGAGGTAAAACAAAACAATTCTTGAATGATGTAGGCTAAAAAAACTTCTCTCCAAATAAAGTCCTCTAGTTTTTTTTTTCCTCTCTTGCAAGAAATGATTTGAGAAAGGCAGAGCTTCAGCAAAGAGCCCTTGCAGACTAGCCTGGTATTGTCAATATTTTGAAAAACTCAACTCTAGATTAAGAGACCAGTGGGTGTTTGAACTGCTGTAGCATGAACATTGCTCACAGAATGATGTGGAGGCTGATGTGTAGAACTTGAAAGCTTTCTAGGAAGTCGCTAGATGCTCTAAACCAAAACACTTCAGATTTTAAGCTGGGCTTCACTTATAGTCAAAAAGTAGTGGAAAGAGCATATTGGGAACAGTACAGGAGGCCATTTGGTATGCTAGAGATCGTCAGTTTTCTCCCACCTTTTTTCCCCTCCCTAGATTCTGGGGAAGCAAGGAACTGTAGCTGTCTGTCCTACTTCAGCTTGAGAGGGCTAAAAATATTTCAGCAATGAGTAAGCTGGGAGTAGGTGGTGTAGACTTAAAAGCCTGAGGCTTAAAAGTGGAGCTGGAGAGAGGGTAGGGTTAAGACTTGGCAAGATGGATAGACCCTATATGACAAGTTGCTGCTGCTGGATGAGATGTCCCCCTCTCTCAGCAGTCTGTTCTCTCTGCTTGCTTCATGCCACCTCTTGTGCTTGACTGATCCTTTGCCTTGCTAGGTCAGCTTGCTGAGCCCTTGGAGTGAGTTATGGGTTTGGGAGAGCTGCAGAGCTGGTGCAGATGGAGGGAGTGAGACTGGGGGGTAAGTGAAAGTGTGTTTCTGTCAGCAGTTGAGCATTAGATTGGCTGTGACTTCTTATGAAGCATCATCTCTAAGAAAAAGCCCTTTGCTCACTGCCTAATGTCCCTTCCTGGAAATCTGTTCCTGGCCTCTGTAACCATATGTTGTGGTTTTAAGGTCACCCAGCAATAAGCACCACACAGCCACTCACTCTCTCCTCATCTCCAGTGGGATGGAGAGGAGAATTGAAAAAAAAAGAAGGTAAAAACCTTGTGGGTTGAGGCAAGGACAGGGAGGGTTCACTCACCACTTATGGTCATGGGCAAGAAACAGACTTGACTTGGGAAAAACACAAACACAGTTTAATTTGTTAGCAATCAAAACCAGAGCAAGAGAAAGAGAAATACATATTAAAAGGCACCTTTTCTCCACCCTTCCCTTCTTCCCACGCCCAAAAGCTTTGTTCCCAGTTTCTCTACCTTCTTGCCCCTCCCCAGCAGTGCAGGGGACAGGGAATGGGGGTTGCAGTCAGTCCATCATGTGTTGTCTCTGCTGCTCCTTCCTCTTCAGGGGAGGGCTCCTCACCGTTTGCCCAGCTCCAGTATGGGGTCCCTCTCACAGGAGAGTCTTTCACAAACTGCTCCAACATGAGTCCTTCCCATGGGCCGCAGTTGTCCAATAATGCTCTGGTGTGGGTCCCCTCCATGGAGTCACACCCTCCTTCAGGCACAGCCACCTCTTCCCCTGTGGGGTCTTTCATGAGCTACATACTGCGTGGGATCTGCTCCACTGTTAAATCTCCTGAACTCTGAAATTCCATGGAGTGCGTGGGGACAAACATGCATCACCATGGGTTTTACCGCGCTGCAGGGGAATGTCTGTGCTGGGACATCTCCTCCCTCTCCTTTCTCTTCTCTGACTTTCATGTCTGTGTAGTTGTCTCTCTCACACCCCGCTCCTCTCCACCACAGGTTCTTTCACTAGCTCCTGAGAAACTCCCGCCTCTTGGGCGGAGGCTGTGCTGGGTCAGCTGGGGCAGGGGTTGCAGCAGAGGCTGGTCAGGGGCTGCATGGACTGGCCAGCCCTGCCCATGCCCCCGCTCCCTGTGCTGTACCCCCTCTTCAATATGTTGCTCTCAGAGGTGCTGCTTAGCTCGGCCTTGGCCAAGGCTGGGTCTGGCATGGTGCTGGGGAAGCTTCCAGCAGTTTCTTACAGGGACCGTTTCTGTAGTCCCCTCTCATGGTACCAAAAACACCCCACATAAAACCACACCACCGTGCCACTGCTGCATGCTAGCAGTCCCTTTTCTCAAAACTAGCTCTGTCTCCAGTGAGGTATTGTCTCTTTAGAACCATAAATTAAGTCTTAATTCAGTGACTTACATCCAGTAACAAAATTAGCTAATTTAGTCAATAAAATACATAGTACTTGCAGTATGACATGTAAATATGGCTGTTGAAATCTTAACCTTTGCATTTCTGCATTTCTCTCCTCTCCCCTCCCCCCCCCGCCGTGTACCTCTGTAATACTTTACTAACAAACTGCAAAAAAAAAATTACTCAGATACATTCAAATGCAGATTTCTTGGATGTAAAACTATTGTTCACTGAAATGCCAAGCACTGCTTCTGTCTGGTAACTAACACCTTGTAAATCTAATATTTGTGCTCCTGAACACATGAAGAAATATCTGATGTGAGCATTTAGACACATTAGTTTTTCTGTGGAATGCAAATCTGTAAGACTTGTTGTCCTATAGGGATTTTTCATCCTTATAACATTTATTTTAAAGCATATTATGAAAATATTTAGCATTACCTACGTATTTGTCTGGAGACTGTATTGCTATGAACATGTCTGCCCTTGTTATATCTGAATGACTTAGATATTTTTGTGGCAGTGTTGTATGTTGCCTGACTAATTTGTAGGGGGGAAAAAAGAGATAATTTTCCTGCTTTTAGCAAAAATTCAATAGAATGGAAGAGTGATATCTAATATTAAGGCTTTTTTTTCTTAAGAACATATTCTGCAGTAAATGTACCAGCACATTATGGAGAATTATCGTACTTAGAGCTATTCTGCATGTGTCTTAAACAAATGAACATTTTTATTTTTTTTTCTATGAAGCTTCATGTTTACTTACTTAGTAAGCAAAGCAAAGGTTTGGACTCTTAGATTATGGTGGCCGTAACAATACGTTGCTTCGTGTAGAGTGATGGTGTGAATGAACAGGGTTTTAATCTTCTAATACAGGAAGTTTTAGCAGTTACAGTGCTGACTGAATCTTAGAACAATTTCAGCAATATCTCGGCTGACATTCAAGCTCATATTAACTCTTGCCCTTCCCACACAGCTGATTGTTGGATAATCAGGATTTGCTTGCATGCTTTCCTAGTGCTAATTTTGTATGTCATGTTTTAAGCTGTATTTTAAATAAATTTGTCAGCTGCAAGCAAGAGGTCGTGGCACTGTGTGCACAGCAAGGGCTTTGCAGTCTGTAAAGCACAATTTGGGCGTCTCTTTTCTGGTACACTTGCGCCGTGCATGGGCTAAGTTGGGAGTGAGGGCAGTCTTCCCTAGCTTTGCAGCAGGACTGATATTAACACTGTGGCAAGAGCGAGGGCAAGTGTATGGACATCAGTCATGTGCCCCAAGGCCATTTAGAGTACTCTTTCCTTGTGCCAAGAGTGTGCTAGCTGGAGGGAGAAGAGGGTAAAATCTGTTTTGTGGGGAAGGGGTTGCTGCAAGCAAAGTGAAATTAAGAGGGCTGTAAAAAATTGATAAAGATAGTACTGTCTGTTTTTATATTCTGCCACATAACATGGGTTTAAACGAATTTCCCTATAATTTGTCTTCAAATACAGACATTTAACTCTTAGGCTGTATAAATGAACTGACTTTTTCTAGAGTAAAATTCATGCCCTGCGTGCAGGCTAATATGTTCACCTACTATAAACATTACTGCCTATGGTTACAACCAGAATAAAAAATTCCTTTTATATACATCATGGCTGGCAGAGACTCCTGAGACCACCACAAATCACTTCAGCCTTTTGGTGTTCTCTGATGAAATGAACTGAAATGTAAAACAGCTCAGGATTCAGGTAGGCTGTCTCTGGAAAGCAATTAGCTTGTTTAGGCCGTTGTTCCTCCGGTATTTACAGGTGCTGAGCAAAGGTGTTCTAGGAGCTCTCCTGATTGCTTTAAACATCGAGGTTTAATAACCTCCCATCTCTTCCTAAAATGTTTTGTTTATTCTCTATGCAATCTTTTATTTAAAGGAAAGAAAAAGAAACAAAACCCTGGCAAGACACCCCCTCCCTCAAAAGAACAAGAAGAAGGGAAAAAAAAAACCTCAGGGTCGTAACAGGGAATAACAAAGCAGTGAGTTATTTATGCAGCCATGATTGGCAAAAATGATAGCAACACGAATTTGCCCAGCAGCAATTATTAGATCATAAAAATGTTAAGGAAATCTGTAACTCAACACCATTTTGTAGACTGAAGAAGTTTTTGTTCCCTACCTTAATTGCAGTGACTTCTTATTAAAGTATTTATTCAGAGTAATCTCTTTGGACAGTGAGCCCTTATCCCATCTGCATGCTTAATTAAAAGTGAGGGGGGAGAGAAGAGAGAATACATGGTTTACCATGCTACATGAGCAAGGGAGGGAATTGCACAATGACAGGTGAAGAGCAGATTTATCTCCAGTTGGAATTTCAATGCTGGAAGCAGCGCAGGACACTGTTGCTTGCTAATATCCTTGCAAACACCACAGTTACTGCTTCTCCAGATTACTGTCCAAAAATCATTGCTGTTCTCTGAAAGACCTGTAGCGCTGCATCTGTGGCTGTGGGTTTTGGAGCCGTTGGTGCTCAAGTAAGGATATTGGATTTGGGTATGCGGGCTTGTGAATCCATGTCTGTGCTTAAAAATGGACTATTTACTTACTTGGCTAGCAATTTATTTATTTATAGATAAACATGGGTAGTGTCTGGCTTTGCTGAATACAAATCAGAGAGTTGTAATTGTTCCAACTGAAACAATGTCATCCCCTGCCTCCTGCTGCTGTCCCTTTTCCAATGATAAAAGAATTTGCTGCAATTCTTCTTTTTCCACTCTCTGATAGAAAGAAAGTTGTACTTGAACATTCATCTCTAGGCAGATTTATCATCGTTAGGCAATACTCAAACACACAGTATCTGTTTTTAAATTGAACTGTTACGGATCTAAATGAGATTTACACAGAGTAAGTTGGTATATATTTGACTCTAATTATTTGCTAAAGAGTATTTTTGCCTTAACTTCTGATGTCTCACCTCTGCAGCAGCAGTACAGAGAATGCCAGGAACTTTTGAGCCTTTATCAGAAATACCTAGCTGAGCAGCAGGAAAAACTATCGCTCTCCCTTTCTGAACTCAGTGCTGCCAAGGAAAAGGAGCAGAAGGTAAATTATTTTCTCCCATCTCATTTTTTAATTACATCTTTGGAACTTCTTTCCTCTTTTACCAGAACTGCATTTTGAGTGTGTTGTCTTGCATTATACTATGTTGAATACGCTTTTGTGATTGGCTTCCCATGAGTCCTTCCCTTAATACATGGATTGCAGGAATATTAAAAAAATGAAGTTTTGGGTCAATAAAATGGGTGAAGTTAATTGATCATGTTGTAATGGAGTAGGAATCATAGGAAACCATGCCTGTGCTAGGGAAAAAGTTAAGATGCTCTTCTGTTTTTTGTCCTGTTTCTTAAACAGTAAAATAGTTGCAGTCGCTATAGATACAGCCTTTCAGATTTTCTCTGTGGCTTTTGATGACTGAAAAGGACATTACAGATTATATATTTGGTCAATAAGTGCTTTCTTGATCAAGTCTATAAGGCAGCCTGTCTGATTTGATCTTTTTATAGAAGACATATAATTATATATGCAGTTTAAAAACAAAATGTTGACTAGAGATACAATGTGTTAAATTGAGTGGTAAAATGTTTCTCAGATATATGCATCCAAAGCCTTGAAAACATGGTTGCCTGAGATCTTTTCCTCTGAGAATTGGTGATGCCTGTGTTCTTCCCTGTGATATGCAACTTGCTGGGGATCTCCATGGAAAACAGTCCAGAGGAGCCCATGTAGTACAACAGGACCATGGCAGCTGTGTTTGGGATGATGCCAGTACTTCCCTCCAGTTTTGCCATGCTTTACCTTTCACTTGTAGCCTTTCAACTTTAAATACACATACCTTGTACTAGGTTAGCACCTAGTATAACGGTATCCAGTGTAATTACATGTGCAGTTCTAAAGCACAGAAGCAGATAATAGGAAACCTTCAGCCCATTAACTGTCGAATCAGCGTCTTATGGTACAGCAATCCATGTTCATCTCCCCTTGTTCTTCTGTCTTCCTAATCACTTTTATCAGTGTATACACAGAGACTTCTCTGAACTTGTTTTCTGATTTTGTGTGCAAAGTTCTAGCAAGCTTATCTTTGATCCCATTATTTCTTTCCTCTATACTTACGGATATTTTTGTCCACAAATGCAAATTTGCTTATTATATTGAGGTTTGCCTTGACATTTCATTTACAGTTACCTAGTCTACAGCTCCAGCCTAGCAGGTCTGACATTACCCTAGCCCTCTTGCCCTGTGCAAAGCTTTGTATGAGTAGATAAAAACCTGTCAGAGCATGTTTGAATTATTTTTTTCTTATAGCTTGCAAAATATTTCTAATGTTTCTAGCCTTCCCTTCAGTTTTCTTTCTATGCAGGCCTAGTAGCCATAGAGCTGTTTATATCTTGAATGTATTTGGTTTTATAAGTTGTTATCTTTTTTTTCCAAACAAGCACTTCGTGCTGTGTTTCTCCTCACAGCTCAGGAACTGTGGAGAGTTTTACAGGACTGCCTCACTATATTGATTCTTTCCCTAGCACACTGATTTCTGTGATAGCTGTAAAACCTGAAGAAAAGTCATTGGGCTGCTTCTTGTTGGACTATTGTTTTACTTTCACACACCTTTTTTGTTGCTGTCTTTTTGTCTTTTGCCTTGATACCTGAACTGTGAACTCTTAGCGTCCTGCTCAGTCTCTTTTTGTTCTAATTGAGTGTTGTCTTTAACACAGTAGTTCAGGCAGGCATAGGGCTTGCATTCAGGTGTCTACCTCAATGGGGAAGGCCACAGGGGAAGGCAGCAGGGAGGGATTTTTTGGAAGTAAGAACTGAGAGGGGGACAGATGCAGAAAACTTTTCTCTAGCCCTGAGTGCTGTCCATGCCAGTGCTCTCTCTGCCCTGCTGAAGTACTTATGCTCTTGCTTTTGTTGTTTTCAGTTGGACTTTGAAAAAAGTAACTTTGTTTAAATATTAGACTAAAGGAAGTTTTCTTGAGTTTTATTTGAATCCTGATCCATCAGGAATCTTTTCCCTATTGTTTGTTTCTGACTGGGCTAAGGATATCCTGGATATGTCTGGTTTTAAATCAGTAGATACTAGCTTGCTACCTAGTTTTCACTTCTTTGAACTGTCTAGGAGAGGTAATCAGTGTTTCTTATTTCAGGTGACTGCTGATGTTACCAGGGTCCCTGTGCTTCAATGTAAGATGTTCCGATTTTCCTGTGTCTTCCAGAAACATGGAACTGTACAGTTATACTCTGTACTGAAGCACTTCTTTGTTCTCCCTTTTATGATCTGTTCTTGTTTCTGTTTATTCCCCCTAATTTTTCTACTTGTTTGTTTTTGATTAATTTCTAATGCTACACCTGTATCTTAACATCACCTGCTTTTCACCTGTCCCTCATTCTTACTGTACAAAAATGCTGACCATGAGCTGAAGCTTTCCCCTGTGTTTAGATAGGTATTTGAGAGTATCTCCTTTCAGTGCTTAAATGCTGGGCTTTGTGTTAGAATGAGACAATTAACAGGTCGAGAGAACATTACCAAACATCTGTAGCATTGTTGCAGAAAGAGGTGGAGTTGTATGGGAGGCAAAGGACTGCAGACCCTGTGTGCATGTGTCAGAAATGAAGCCCTGGTTTGTAGCTATATTGAACTAATGCAGCTATTTTTGATGTAAACTTTCATTTTTGTCTGTTTTAGCATCACCTAATGGTAGCAATAATTCTGAAATTGTGTTTTCCTCGTACCTAATGTTGCTGCTTTATAATGAAAGTCAGCCCTCAAAATTTAAAGAACCGTTCTGGTAGCAGTGAAATAAAATTTCTGGGAAGATGGTGGTGAGATGATTTAAGACAGAACTCTTGTGGAGTCAATAATCAGTAACTGGAACATGGAGCCTCCTTTTTTTGTGAGATAAAGTTAATTCCATTTGAAACGATACTTAAGGTGACATGAATTGAATTATTCAAACTGGCCTTCTCAGCATTAACTCTAGGTTAATATCTCACGATGCCTCTGGTTTCATTATAGGAGTTTTAAGTACATAACTTTTTATAATAAATTCAATACCTAGAAGCCAAACTGAAATTGGTTTACTTTCTACCAACCCATAAAAAGAAGCATTAATTGTAAAGTGAATATTAAAGTGGTCCCTAAAGTTGACTCAGACAGATTCAAAGAGATAGCTCTTGTGTGAAGGAAGAGTTGGACTGAACAATAGGCTTCTGCCCTACTGTTAATAGAAAATAGCATCCATATTAAAATGTAGTTAAACCTCTTCTATGAAAAATGATTTTCAGATGTTCTTTCTGCAGCTTCCAAATGTGTGGTCTTTGCCATTTCTTGTAGCTTTACATAGAGATGTAAAGAAAATTGCCCTTGTTCTCTAGGTAATCGGGTCTGACCTAGTTATATACTCGCTGCTTCTCTGCCATCTCAAACAGTGCCAAGAATCTACTTTCCTTTGGCAAGTCTCTGGCTGACGAATCTGTACGTGTTCTGCAGTGTAGGGTAGGACTTCAGTCACAGAAGTTGAACTGTTTCTGCAGGACTGGGATTCTTGAGCTACTTCACCTAAAAGGAAAATAATACCTGTAGTCTCAGTGTTGCATATTAATGTTAATCTTTGAATTTACAAGTACAGCTGGCAGCGTTTGTTTCTTATTTGTGGAAGATTATCAGAACATCTGCTAATTCCCTTGATTTATATAGATTCTGCTTGTGTATGTGTTTTAAGCATTGGTTCTTCCCCCCTGTGTAGAAATGGTACAGATACAGGATGAGATTGTAGACAGAAAGAAATATCAAGAATTTATTTTCAATGGTATATCTGCTTTTCCTCTGTCTTGTGTATTACATCGTCTGCCTCCTGTTCGTTGTTTACATGTAAGTAATATCAGAGGCCTTCATCAGGAATGAGGTACTGTTGTATACCAAGCACTGTGCAAGCCTACTGAAGGACATGGTCTGCTTTGGGAAGATAGTAAAATCTTAAGAAGATGAACTTTTGGGGAGGGGCTGATTTTTTTTTTTTTTTAAAGTTACGTTTTCTCTTGGATCACTTGTTTGTCTTAAGAATTGTAGACACAGTTGTGGTGTCATTTCACAATAAAGTCCAAAGGAAGTCTTTTCTTGCAAGGAGTAGAAAGCCTTGTTTTCTTTTCATGTCAGCGACTAAACCTCTTGTCCATATCATTGCAATTTTTGCCTTAATAAGGGTGATTATGTACTAAAGCTTCAAACACTGGTTATTTGATTTATTTTTTTCCTTTATAAAGGATATTGAAACAAGTCAATCTTCAGAAGCCCTTCCTCTCTGATTGTCTCCAAAATTTCCATTCCCTTTTTTTTTTTCAACAGAAGTCACCTTTAGACACATTCTTATCTTGCTTAAAAAAAAAAAAAAACACACATATGCAAAGGGTTTTGAATGCTATAAGATAAACCTGTGTGATAGAATCGTCTTTGTCTGTTTACCCAGCTGTACTGGAACGATGGATGAGCCCATCTGAAAGATACTTGAGAACTGGGATAATAAACAAAGAACTAATTTGTCTGTGAACCCACGGGTATTGGAATATTACAAGACTAGGCAAAGACAGTTTTAGCACGAGTAAATATCGGGAATAGCCTTGCTTTATCTGTGTTACTTTCAGTAAATCTCTCCCTGTGCCTCCCTTATCTGTAAAAGGGGCATAATGGTTTTAGAATCATAGAATGGTTTGGGTTGGAAGGGACCTCAGGCATCATCGAGTTCCACCCCCCTGCCATGGGCAGGGACACCCTCCACTAGACCAGGTTGTTCAAAGCCTCATCCAGCCTGGCCTTGAACCCCTCCAGGGATGGGGCATCCATAACTTACTGGGCAACCTGTTCCAGTGTCTCACCACCCTCACAGTAAAAAATTTCTTCCTAATACCTAATCTAAATCTTCCCTCTTCCAGTTAAAATCCATCATCCCTCGTCCTGTTGCTACATGCCCTTGTAAAAACTCCCACCCCAGCTTTCCTGTAGGCCTTCTTTAGGTACTGTTCTGTTCTCCAGGCTGAACAACCCCAAGCCTGTCCTCTTATGGGAGGTGTTCCAGCCCTCTGATCACCTTCATGGCCCTCCTCTGGACCCACTCCAATAGCTTGATGTCCTTCCTGCATTGGGGGGACCAGAACAGCATCCTCATTCTTTCTGTTTTCTACCGAGAATGTCAGATTTTGTGTGCTTCTTCATAGCGTTCAAGATAATTTGTGATGATATTTCAGACTTAGGGTGGTCTGGAGTAGACTACCTTGCAATAGGATGAAGAAAAATCAGGTCTTTTCCTTTCACATATAGGTTACTAAATCATAGTTAATTTACCTGTCTTTTCTAAAAGATGTTAATACAAAACAGCAATGCAGATAGAGATAAATATTTAAACGAACAGGAGACATCAATATTGAAATGTCTGCAGATTGGTAACATTCACAATAGAACTCCGTCTGCACTCAAGCCCCTGGAAGTGCGTGCCGTACTAGAACGGTTTGGCCTGTGTAAAAGCCCCATCTGCTTGCTGTGAGTGATGCTCTATGTGTGGTGATAAGCACTTCACTCTCAGCTCACTGCTTAAGTGAGGTCTGAGTAGTTAACTGCTTAGCTGAGATCTACGCCAGTTCACCATGTCTTTGTTGTATTGTCCTTAATCAGCCTTGTCTCTAGTCTTTTTAGGGTCTTTCAGTTTTCCTTTTCTTTGAAGGTGACTCATTATTTCATCCACTTGGCCTTAAAAACTGTTCCTCCTGTGGAAGTTTTTTTCCTCAGGTGGACACTGGTCTCTGGTATGTATTTTTCTGTTGAGGGATAAATCTGTAAAGAAGACAGTGCCTTCCTTTCCAGCAAAACTTTCTGTTGGCCTTGTAGACTTCTGATGATATTGTTACTATTGTGAAATTATATAGCTGAATTTTTATGAGAACTTAAGAAATGTGTAGCAGGACTGCCTGTCCTGGAGAAGCACGTTATAAACTCTTAGATCAGAAGTTGCAATGTCTTCATTATAACCCTCATAGTGGCTCTTGCGAGAGAGCATTGTGACCATACTCACTAGCATCCTCTCAGTCTCCATTTGAATTGAGAGTAAGGCTTCTTCAGTGAATGCAAGGGTTCATGAGTCTGCACTTGCACTCAAAATATAATATTATGGTACACACCTTGGGGAAGATAACTTCTGTCCTACCCTTTGCTTTCTGGAGTTACCTGTTTACCTGACAGCCATTAGGAGTGCAAGCATCCCAGCTGCCTACATATATGCTGGCACTTCCAGTTTTATAGTCCATTTGCCCTTTGGTTCTGGTGTCTTTGGTCTTTTTCAAAAACTGACACTCCTGAAGATCAGTTTTCTCATCTTTCCAACGTCCTTCATTCACCAGTTCCTTGCAATAGACTTCTTGAATTCCTGTAAGTGTGGCAGGTCCTGTATATTGTGATCAAGTTTAGATTCCTGACCTTCCTGACTCACTGAAAATGAGTGCTGGAGGCTTTCAAAGCCTAACTGAACAAGCAACCTAATGTAACTTTGAATGTGGCCTTGTTTTGTTGAGGTTTGGATCAGACAAGTAGCAGAGTTCCTGTCCAACCTGAATTTTTCTATGAGTCTATTCTGTATTCTCTCTTCACCAACCCTATTCAAGAGAGATCATCCTGTGAGAACCCCTTTGGTAAAAAGTGAGAATGCTTCTGAGCCAGCAGCAATAGTTCAACAGCTAGATCCTTATTTCTAAAAGTGGAAGTGCTTGGAAATTGCTCTTTCTTGCTATTAAAACAAATAGAGGCTGTAGACTAATCTAGGGTTTCATAACCTAAATACCTTTATTCATCAGTTAAAAGTCCAAGTAGCAAGATATTAATGATTATTATATTGAAAGATAAATTGCTTACCATATTTTACCTGCAGAACATACATTTTTGTGTGTTCATCAGGTTGTTTATTTAGGAGTGTATTTAATGTAAGCTGGGTGATTATCAGTTCAGGACACTACAGGTTGGTCTTTGTACAGCAGAAAGATTTTTCATGAGAATCAGAGCTGTAGTTTCTTTCAGCTAAGAAGGTGGAAATTTGTTATCTGTTTGTAGCAGGATGATTGCCTACTGAAATATCTCTTCGAGTTAGTTCTGAATACCCTAAGATTTAGCTTGAGTTTTTCATTTTGAGCTGTAAAAAGTTCAAACTTCAAGTTGTTCATATGCCATTTGAAGTTTATAAGGATGCTCCTCCTGGGGATTTTATCCACCGTAGGACAAATTCGTAAAGTTCTTTAGACAGCTGGGCTAATTTGCCTGTGTAAGCAGAATATATCTGGTGAGGTGGCGTTAACACAGACTGTGCATCTATGGCGTTTATTGCAAGACTGCATGTATGTTGCACGTGATTATTGTTTAGAACAGCCTGGTTACCTGTCTGTGATCCAGTGAATGTGTTAAATATCATTGCATAACAATTTTTTGTTCTAATCTATTCGTGTCAGATGCCAGAAAGTGTCTGAAATGTCCTGCTTTCAGATGTATAGCAATACATATTTCTCTTTTTTTTGTGATGGGTTAGCCCTTGGCTGGGGGCCAAAACCACACACCTGCTCACACAAGCCCCGCCCCCCCCCCACCCAAGGATAGGGGAGAGAGTTAAAGGGGTAAAGGGAAAAAAAAGGACTCGTGGGTTGAGATAAGGACAATTTAATAACTAAACTACAATAATATTGAAAATAATACTATATACAAATATACAAATGAGTGATGCACAGTGATACTGCCCCCCCCCGATGGTAAAGACTCAGCATGTTCCCGGCTAACGATCCCGGAGCAGGGAGAGTCCTGAAACCACATTCACGATTCCCCCAGATGGGGGTGCCCCATTCCCGGAGGCACTCACAGACCGGAGATAACAGTCCTAGTGTCCCAGACTGAGAGCTGGCCGGGGTGGAGGGTGGGGGAAGGCCTTGGGAGAGCAACCACCTGGAGCAAGATGATCTGGAACCAAGAGAGATCTGGAAACCAAAGGGACCCGGAATAAGAGGGACGATCTTCCGGAAGGTCCTCACTTATATACTGGGAATGACATGTATGTTATGGAATAGATAATAGGCCACTCTGGGTCTCAATCTTGAACCTAAGAACAAATCCTAGGCTAGCAACTGGCTTGTGCTTCCTCCCTGGTCTGCTGACCTTGGCAGTGGCATGAAACTTCTCTTCGTATCAGCTTTCTTCTGAGCACAAATCCAAAACACATTCTCTTGCTAGCTGTTATGAAGAAAGTTAACTCTGTCTCTGCTTAACCCAGGACAGTTTTGCAAATTTGTTCCTATGATTTCAGAGCTTGGCACATGGGTAGAAACAGACCATGCAGACATTTAAGACTGTCATGTGCCAATGATGATTCATAGTACCAACAACACAAACAGGGATACATTAGTTTCTCTTGTCTATGCAAGAAAACTGTCAATCTGAAACCAAAGCTTTGACTGCTTTGGTTTCAGATACATGGTTTCTCAGGCTGGCTGAGCTGCTTCCTAAGATTTAGCATAGGGTAAAGCAAATTAGCTCCTCTGATCTGTCTTGGAAGTCTGGATTACCTTGAAGTTGGTCTTTGCTTTGAAAGAAAGTAATTTTTAGTCAATCTATAACAGGTGCATTTGTTTCCATGTTACATCTTTCCCCATCTGTTCTCCTCCCTGTAAGTAGCAGCAATCCTATTGTCTGGAACAAGCCAAAAAAATTTTCAGGATGTCTTCTGGTTTTCAGTGTGTAGCTTCAAAAACTCCTATTACTCTTTGGAGTTGGGTTTTGAACATCAGTACCTTAGTTGAAGACTCAGTTTACAGTGCATCTGAAGAATGTCTCCACTTTAAAACTTCAGACAGAGGACTTTCACAAAGAAGTAAGGATGTTGGTGCCTTCTATGGCTAGGTCAAGGACCCACTCTTCAGGCTAATGACTCTTTTAAACCTCAGAAGAAAAGCTTTTACTCACCGTCATACTGAGAATGTCATCTGTGTCAGGAACCCTTTATGTTCATGGTTACAGAAAATGAGAATGAAAATTTTAATAAAGATCTTGTCTAATTAAATGAGCTCATGAGACTGCAAAGGTGGAACAGTCTGTGAGCAACTGAGGTCACTCTTCTGGATTTCAAGTGACAGCTGTGGAGACCACTTAGTTTCTTGAGGATCATACATTCATCACATAAAGCACAACACTCCACTCTTAATACAGCTTATTGGCACCACTCTTCCTTGTGGATGCTTGTCCTTGGGTACACATCCAGTTAGGCACGCTGGGACTCCTGGTTTTGGAGTATTTTATAGCGTCCCTTGTAATGACTGTGTACATTTAGGCATGGGGTTGAGGGAGACAGAACACTTATTTTGATCTGTAGCGTTTTGTGTGGTGGGTTTTTTGGTAGGGGAGGGGACTACAGAGATGGCCCCTGTGAGAAGCTGTTGGAATTTTCCCCAGCTCCAAGCTGGGTCTGCCCCTGGCCAAGGCTGAGCTAAGCAGTGCTTCTGTGAATAACAAATTGAAGAGGGGGCACAGTGCATGGAGCAGGGACATGGCCCTGGGCATGGCCCAGCCTGGATGGTCTGTTCAGCCCCCTGCCTGCCCAGCCTCTACTGCAACCCTATCCCCCGCTGCAGCCCCAGCCCTGGCCCAGCCGATGCAGTGCAGCCCCTGCCCAAGAGATGGGGGTTTCTCAGGAGACAGAGAAAAAACCTGCGGTGGAGAGAGGAGCGGGGTGTGAGAGAGACAACTACGCAGACACAAAGGTCAGTGAAGAGGAAGGAGAGGGAGGAGATGCCAAAGCAGGGATTCCCCTGCAGCCTATGGTGAAGCCCATGGTGACACATTTGTCCCCACGCAGTCCATGGAGAGCAGAGGTCTCCTGTAGCTTATGGAGACTTAATGGTGGAGCAGATCCCACTCTGTATGTAGCGTGTGGAGGACTCCATGCTGGAAGAGGTGGCTGCACCTGAAGGATGGTGTGACTCCATGGAGGGGACCCACACCGGAGCAGTTATTGGAGAACTGCACCCCGTGGGAAGGACTCATGTTGGAGCAGTTTGTGAAGGACTCTCCCGTGAGAGGGACCCCATACTGGAGCAGGGCAGACTGTGAGGAGCCCTCCCCTGAAGAGGAAGGAGTGGCACAGACAACATGTGATGGACTGACTGCAACCCCCATTCCCTGCCCCCTGCGCTGCTGGGGAGGGGGGAGAAGGTAGAGAAACTGGGAACAAAGCCTTTGAGCCCAGAAAGAAGGGAGGGGTGGGGTAGAAGTGCCTTTTTAAGATGTAGTTCTCTTTCTTGTGATCATGCTCTGGTTTTGATTGTTAACAAATAAAATTGGGGTTTTTTTGTGTTTTTTCCCCAAGTCGAGTCTGTTTTGCCTGTGACCATAAGTGGTGAGTGAACCCTCCCTGTCTTTGCCTCAACCCACAAGGTTTTTACCTTTTTGTTTTTTTCGGTTCTCCTCCCCATCCCACCAGAGGGAAGGAGAGAGTGAGAGGCTGTGTGGTGCTTCTTGCTGGGTGGCTTTAAGCCACGACGCTTTCGCACTGTGTGAGTATACTACTTTGGCGTCCTTAGAGATTTTGAGGCTGAGAGGAGCAGAAGACCTGGGATGCACAGTACTGTTCAGTTAGCAGCATGTTCGTCCACATATGTGGGAAGGACTTGATTGTGTGTCTGACCAGCATTGCTACTGTAAAAATTCTCCTGTTCTGTGTGCCTTGGGAGCATCTGCAGCCATCATGTGAATGTATAAATGGACTGACTTGTAAGTACCTTTTTTTTTAAGTACCAATATGCCGCCCCCAGTGAAGACACAAACCTACGGCTGAAACACTAGCACAAGATGAGTATTCACACTTGAATTGATAATATACATGTAAGCAGGCTTTAAATATAATACTGTCTCTGGCTGTGAAACAGTGTTATTTTCTACTTTTTCTAAATCTTAACACAGAAATAACTGGCAGTTTGATTTTTTAAAATTTATGCATTTTTCACTTGAACATTCTCGTTAATCAACAGATGTCAGCCTTTTGAAATGTTATCTTAGGTCCTTCATATAGATTCTGAAGCTTCAGGTAAAATGAGAGCCAGTGGTATGACTGGAGGAAGTTCCTTTTATTTGAGGAAATGAGAGTTCAGACACACCTGCGGAAATGTCTTTAAATATTTAGGCCTTAGTTTTCATTGTATCCATGGGAATGTCATTAGAGGAACATAAGTTTTGATTAATATTTTTCATTACTTGTACTGACCATGAGAATTCTGCATGCAAGTGTGCTACTGGGACTCTTGCTGTGGTCTAGCAGGTAGGTGAGGGTTGGCAAGCAGATGAATTGGAATCTAATTCTATTCTGTTACTATATTGCCATCAAGTTATTTAATTGCCTTCTGGCTTACTTTCTTGCTCTTTAGAGCCCACTGTTTGTTAGAGCATGTAAGCTTAGTGAATTTAAAATGCTGTGTTAATGCAAAGATGACTTGTTGGTGTGTTACAAGGTACTGTAAGGAGACCTTCATTGGTCTGGGACTTCTCTGTATGTATATTAATACTTGTATAAAAAGGTAATTTTTTTGCCTGTGCTGGGTTGCAAGGAACAAGTACTCAACACGATCAAAAAACCTCCAATGCTGTATGACACAAAGCAGATTCACATATGGTTCATTTAATGTCTGTGTTTGTTCAACAGAGATAAAAAAGACCAGGTCATCTGAAATGAAGTGTCTGCACTTCTGTAAGTAAAACATGAGAAGAAAGTACTGGAATCCTCTATTAGGTAGACAGACACATACCTATGCTTTCTTATCTGTTTCTTTAAGCATTAATTATATTACAATTGTTTATCCAAAGTACTGTTATTATAACAACATGGTTATTTATAGTTATAGAAGTAAATGTAGAGGACTACAGATTTTCTTTAAGAAAAGTATCTAAAAACTTGTAGATTTCTTTGTTTTTTAGGGCTTTGTCAGTCAGGCTATGTAACTCGGTGAACCCTAGCATGTTAGAAAGTTACTCCCTGATCCTTCTTCCTATTGATGTGTGTGATAGGAGCCTCAGTTGCTTATGGGTCCCTCTGTAGAAAGCAAGAGTGAAATTTCGAGGTCCCTCCAGAACGTGACACAAACCCAGCTGATGATTCAGTTTAGAAGGATCTGGGCATCTTGTTTTGGAAATCTTCATTATTTTATCAAGTATTGAGATACTCCTTTTACTTTTTAATGAATAATTAGATGGCATCATCACTAAGATCATCAATCAACACTGAACAAAAAGCGTACAGTCCTAAGTAATAAGTGAGATTATGTTTTTCTTGGTGTGGTTTGTTGATTTTTAGACATATCTTTGTTAAAATTAGTAAATACTGTAAACATTCGTTTTAATTTGTCTTCAGCCTTTTGGACCCATGAGTCGAAACTTCTGTGTGGGAGTGTATTCCAGGGGGTAGGCTGCCAAACAGACCTGGCAAAAATGGGGATGTTCATTATGCCCTTTTAACTTTTTTTCCTAATAGGAGAAAGTTAATAGATTGAAATAAGAGATGAATACTTCTGTTATAAAAAATTAGTAAGCAGGAGTTTAAGGATATTATGGAAATACTTTGAAATGACAGAAACACTGTGTAATGGGTAGCTAGTAATTTTTTAAACAAACAAACAAAAGCCTAGGAAAAATCTCTCCTTGTCCAGTGAAGGTGAAATAAACAATTTTTTTTCCTCTGTGTTAGTGAAGGAATCTTTCTGTATCATGGTTTGACAGACAGGTTGACTTGAGACACCTGAGTATGAGCTAAAGCGGGACTCTCCAGCCATCATGGTAGATGAGCTATTTCACAGTGGTAGGGGGAGAAAAAACACACATCCTGCTGTGTTCTGGGAGCAAATCAGGTTCAGTTATTTGGGTGGCAGATGGTGCCTGAAGTAGGAAATGTCTCACTGTCTGTACTAGCAAATGTGAGCCAGTGTAAGACTGGAAAGTTGCTGGTACATGTGACAGTCCCTCTGGGGCCAGAGGCCACTGTCATCTTTATGCCTGCACGAAGAGTGGCACAGAGCTGGGAGGTGATGCCACCAACACAACCATTACTGGTGTGGGATGAGAAAATTTCCTTTCTGTGATGGTGATATGGAGGTTATGAAGATTCAGACATGCCCACCAGAAACACAGTTATAGTTTTTACAGGTATTTATCCCTTTTCACAGAGGCAATTAAACACCCGTAAGGCTGACAAATTTATTACATTCTGTCTACCTAAGTATTTCCTGTCATTTCAGTTGAATGTGGCATTTTCCGGTTCTCTTTATCTTGCAACTGCTTAACTATCACATGTTCTCTCTGAGCTGGCTAAATGTCAAGGATGGAATAAATTATTACTCACATACTGTTATTTGTGCAACTGTAGTATTTGGGTTGGGGACCAATATCCTCTTGTACTAGGTAGGCATCTGAATCTGAGTGAATGATGGTCAATGTGTTCCAAAGAAGTCACAAGGTCAATGTGTTGAAGCATTTTTTTTTTAAATCAGTTGGAGATGAAAGCTGCTTTAAAGATAAATGTAGGATTATTATATTGAGTATTACTTTCTTGGATAAATTTGATATTTACATTGCTTCCTGAAAATGCTGTTGTTAACAGAGTTCTGACATCTTACTTCCCTTATTGCTGTCTCAGTAGCATTTCATTTGTGGTGCTTAATAACTCAATCTAGACTGAAAAGCTAAAACTGAGGGAATTGACTGAACTAATTAGACCCTGATTTGTCTGACTGTCCAGCACATGACAAACATGTTTTTGACATAAACAGAATAAAATATTTTTGTTATTAGCCACTTACAAATAGCTATTTTGGCAGAGCTTTGAAACTGTTCAGTTCTCAGGGCATATTGTGCTGGGTAAGGCACCAATTCAGGACATTGGGGTTTTTTGCCATTGTGACTCCTCCTTCCTGTCTGTGTTGAAGTAGAGTCATATTTAGTAGCTTCATAAAAACTCCAAAGCAGTTAGTGCATTTATCACCCTAACAAACTATTTCTGAGAAAGTGGAAATGTTCCCATTTCAATTTCTAGTTAATGACACACTTGAGTATGGGATCTGAAATGTCAGCCTTTGTATTTTCAAACCTGTAGAAACTTGAATAAAGCTTATACATAAAAGCAATCAACCCTGATAGCAGTAGGCTAAATATCGGTTTCTGAAAATAAATTTTATATGAATCTATTCTCCAGACAATTTGACTTTTAAATGTTTAAAAATGTGACATCTTTATATAAGTGAATACAGATTGAGGCAGCAGCTATAAAAACTTGAAGTTTCCATGCATCACCTACTTTTCACTATCACCTGTTAAACAGCACAACTAGATACAATGCAAGCTTTACAGCTTTCCTCTGCAATAATTTACTGCCCTTCTGACCTATAAACAGATAACCATTAGCATGACTTGATACTGTTAGATGTTTAGATACATTCTCGAAGGTAATTCATGGTTTTAAATATTGTATGTGTGAAAGGTTTTATAACTAGACATTTGGAAAATGGCAGCATTACATTTCCTTGAGCAGTGTTCTGGGAGTAATGATTTGTCACTGCAGCCCTGTTACAGGGCTTCCTGAGTAAGCATCCTCTCCTCTCACCTCCTCCTGGAACACTCTATCCTTACGTAAGGACCACTGAAAAATTAATTAAGCACCTTCCTTTTTGTCAGTGCTTTCCTAGATGGTGACTTCACTACAATCTCCATGCAAAAAGTTTTCAGTGACCTCAAATATTGATGTACACTTAAAACTTCATTGCAGTAAGGGGAGAGTGCTCCATTAGGGAATTTGGAAGTGAATATATGTGGCTTCTTGACCCGCATCTACTACTGACTCACTCTGTGAGCTTTGGATAATTACTGCAACTGTTTTGTGCCTAAGGTCATTGTTTGCACAGTGAGATTAACAGTAGTTCTCACCGTCACTTATAGAATCATAGAATCATAGAATGGTTTGGGTTGGAAAGGACCTTAAAGATCATCAAGTTCCAACCCCCCTGACATGGGCAGGGACACCCTCCACTAGCCCAGGATGCTCAAAGCCTCATCCACCCTGGTCTTGGAACACCTCCAGGGATGGGGCATCCACAGCTTCCCTGGGCAACCTGTGCCAGTGTCTCACCACCCTCACAGTTGAAAAATTTCTTCCTGATGTCTAGTCTAAATCTACCCTCTTCTCAGCTTATACCCATTATCCCTTGTCCTATCACTACACTCCCTGATCAAGAGTGCCTCCCCATCTCTCCTGTAGGCCCCTTCAGGTACTGGAAGGCTGCTATTAAGTCTCCTCGGAGCCTTCTCTTCTACAGACTGAACAACCCCAAGTCTTTCAGGCTGTCCTCATAGGGGAGGTGCTCCAGCCCTCTGACCAATTTCGTGGCTCTCCTCTGGACTCTCTCCAACAGGTCTATGTCTTTTTTATGTTGAGGACCCTACATCTGAACACAGTACTCCAGGTG
>NW_010116421.1:0-213 GCF_000699245.1 Pterocles gutturalis
AGCGGGGCAGTGCAGCCCTTTCTTCTTCAAAGAAGTTCTTGGGGAGGCTGAAGGGCGTGCTGGCGCGCGCTCCGTCCAGCAGCGTTTGTTTTCGCACAAGGCAAATGGGTAAAAACTAATATTTAGATCTCGGGAAGGGATTTCGCAGCCTTTTGCATGGAGTCGTGCCTGCGGTTCCCCCGTTGGTAAGCGGCGGGCAGGCAGCAATAAAAC
>NW_010116421.1:242-2722 GCF_000699245.1 Pterocles gutturalis
CCACCCCGGTCTCCACCCTGTGTCCCAGCTCCGCGGGCTCCCCAGGCACTCCCCACGCCCTGCACGGGCGGCACGCCAGGCGCTCCGGCCCCGGCAGAGTCACCGAGCTCTGCGTGGGGACCGTCACCTGCAGCAGGGAACGTACACGGACACCGGAGAGGTGTCGAGCATGGGGAGCATGGCCGGCTGGTGCTCTTAAAAGAGCAGGAGGAAAGCTGCACCCATGGACCAGAGCGGGACAGGTTTATCTCCCAGTTACACACCCATCGGAGAACATCCTTCCGTCCTCTTCTGGTCCATCTGGCTCCTCCGCACACCCCGTCTCCGGTGGCATGTGGTGGCCCGGGCACCGGGGAGGGCTGCTGGGGACGGGGGCTTGGGGACAGCGGTGGTGGCATGACGAAGCCAGGCACTCGTTTGTGAAGCCCTATGAGATCCCAGGGGGCTGCCCGTGGAGCTCCGTCCTGCTCCGGAGCCCACAGCCATCCATCACCTTTAGGTTCAGGTCCTGTCTATTTATTAATTATAAGTAGGCTGAGGTGCTGTGCATTTATTAAAGCAGTGTGGATTAATTATAAAGGTCAAACCTTCCCAGTGGCAGAGATTTGGACGCCAGGAGCAAGCTGTGTGCTTGCTGGGGGAGAGCCGTGGGGTTCAGCCGTGGGGTATCATCCCGGCACAGCAGGGGGGATGCTGAGCAGTGAATTAAAAATGTCATTTTTATCTGTCATTTGGACATCGGTC
Organism: Pterocles gutturalis; assembly: GCF_000699245.1. NCBI lineage: Eukaryota > Metazoa > Chordata > Aves > Pterocliformes > Pteroclidae > Pterocles > Pterocles gutturalis. The sequence continues at coordinate 987 of NW_010116421.1, forward strand.
CGTTTGCTCCCCCCAGGACTGCAATGGGCCCCTTGGTCCCGCTGGGTCTGGTGGGAGGGAGCCGAGCCCGCTGCCCCATTGCAGGACCACAGGCTGCAAACCCTCAGCCCTTCGGAGCCCACGGCATGCTGGCACTTCTGGAAGCGGCTCTGTGGGAGACAGGGAGGGGGACAGAGGTCTCAGCGGCCTGGATGGGGAGCGAGAGAGCTGGGATGCCAAAAAAAGCAGAAAATCCTCCAGGAGCACGAGGAGGAGGCAGCATTGCTGGGAGCTGGCAGTGCCCGCTCCGCTCCGACCGCTCCCTGCAGCCGTGCGGTGCTTAGAGATGAATACGCTCAGAGCTGGAAACTGTCCCGGGGCTGTAAATACGTCGCCTGTTTCCTATAAATACTTTTGGCGCTGCCCGTTAGCTGGAGGCCGGCTCAGCAGCCCTCCGCGTCCCTCCAGCGCCGCTCTGCCCGCTGCAGGCAGGGGTCTGGCAGCATCCGGCCCCATGGGGTGGGGATCCAGCTGCAGGGAAAACATTTGCTGCAGCATTGCCCAACCTATTGCATCAGGTGGTTGTATTTCAGACGGGTTTGTTCCTCGTTCGTTATGCAGATGTGCTGAAGCTGGTAACACTGAGGGCTTGTTGTGGGTCCCGACGTGTGCGGATCCATCGCAAATCTGCCGGGAGCATCCACCCGGCCCCTTTCTCCCCCAACTTTTGTGAAATAAATCTCAGGAGAAGGTGTGAGGAGGTCCTGAGCGGTGGGTGTGCAAGTCTTGGCTGGGCTGAAGCATCGCCCAGATGGCATTGCCACTGGTCTGCAGGTCTCAATTTAAGGGACAAACAAAAGCAGGTCGTTAAAGTGATTCCTCTGATGGGGCAATTTGAAGCTGCCCTAAGGCAGAGGTGTGGAGGCTACCAAAGGGAGGGTGATCTGGGGGCTTTGGAGTAGGGAGGAAGGCACCCAGGGGCAGAAGCCGGAGGTTTTTTGGCGTGGCTTTGTCACAGGACACCAGCCGTGCTCCCTGCAAAGCCTCCAGCTCCCTGTGAGTGACGCCTCCAAGGCAGAACGCGGGGGTTCAGAGGGAAGTTGGGGGGAGCTGTGTTTTATCAACCATCTCCTGAGTCATTGACAGCGCTGATCCAGACACAGAGGGGCTGCAAAGTGGAGGAACAGGACAAAATCCAGGGCCATTGGTGGGGGTAGATGGTCCCATTGATGGGGACAGATGATGGGGGACATTTATCTCCATAGACCCCTGGGGCTTGCAGGGAGGTGGGTGACAGCCCAGGGGGCAGCGAGGTGGGAAAAATGGGAGCGGTGAGGACAGCGCTGATGGTTCGGTAGCGCGGTTGTGACCTTTGCTAACGCTGCTTCCTTCTGGGCGTCTTGTTTATCTCAGTGGTGTTGGGCTTATGCTGACGAGAAGGAAGTGACTCACTGCAGCCGTGCGTGTGTGAAGGAAGCCCGAGCCTCGGCTGGAGTCGAGAAGGGTTTCCAGAGAACCCGCACGTATGGATGGGGCTGCCAGGGACACAGAAGGCGTCTGTGAGTGATGAGCAAGTGGTGAGGACCATGTTAGCAGAGGGTTAGCATGCAGGTTGACATCCCACTGCCATGATTCACCTGCGCATGGGTGTTGCTGGGGCTGCTGAAGGCTGTCCCTTGGGATCAGGGTCTTCCTCCTCATCTGTCACAGGATCATGGACTTGCAGAGTGGTTTGGGCTGGAAAGGACCTCAAAGAT
>NW_010116422.1:0-399 GCF_000699245.1 Pterocles gutturalis
GTTTGTTGTGACCAAAGTGCAGGACCCGATACTTGGCTCACTCTTTGAGTGAGACCATCCAGCCAAATCCTTATCCACTGTGTGGTCTCTTCATCAAACCCATGTCTCTCCATTTTAGAGACAAGGTTGTCATGCAGGACAGTGTCAAAGGCATTGCACAAGTCCAGATAGATGGGGAAACATAACGCCCATTTTTAAAAAGGAAAATAAGACCCGGGAAACTACAGGCCGGTCAGTCTCACCTCTGTGGCTGGCAAGATCGTGGAGCAAATCCTCCTGGAATCTATGCTAAGGCACAAGGAAAACAAGCAGGTGATTGGCGACAACCAACACGGCTTTACCAAGGGCAAATCATGGCTGACAAATTTGGCGGCCTTCCACAACAGGGGCATAGCGCCG
>NW_010116423.1:0-485 GCF_000699245.1 Pterocles gutturalis
TTCGCTGGGGGGTTCCCACGAGGGAGGAAACTTCGGAGGGGCTGCTATGGAAACTTTAGGTCAATTCAGAAGCCGCAACTTTCGCTTCACACAACCACTTTTTTTTTTTTTTTTTTTTTTTTTTTTTCTTTGTCCCATGGTGTGGATAGTATTTCATGATTTGGAGAAGAAGCCATGATCACCTTGAAGGTTCATAGTGTTAGGATGAGAAACCACATCCTCAAGCTGGACCATGGGAATTTCTGATGAGATCCAAGGGAATATTTTTTTTTCCCTGTGAGGGAGGTTGCCCAGAGAGGCTGTGGACACTCAAAATGGAATTGGACAAGGCCATGAGCAATCTGCCGTAAAACATAAACAGCGGCTTGGCCCTCCGAGGTGCCGTGATCAAAGCCGTTTTCTTTCTAAAGATAAAATGAACGTTTATATAGTGAGAAAGCGAGATTGATTTACGGATTTAAACACGCCGTTCTTATTGCGGATCA
>NW_010116424.1:0-16296 GCF_000699245.1 Pterocles gutturalis
CAACTTTAATGATTCAATGATTCTATGATCTCTGGGAGCTGGACTTTAGTGGGACCAGCCCGCTGGTGAGCCCTGGGCTGCATTAACATTTAGTTCTGCCCTGCTTTATTGCACCTTGCAATAACTAGAACTGCACTCGGGTTGGAACTATGATAAGGTAATTGGCAGATGTGGCTGCTAATAATCTGCTCTTCTTTTGGGAAAAGTAAGGAAAATATCTAGTAGCCAAAAAAAAAATAATCTTCTAGCTACCCAAGATGTATCAGAAGACCTGGAGAGACACTATCACCTGGAAAACAAGGATATGACCTTGAATTGATTACTATTCCTCCTAATATTCCTCAGCAGAACAAAACATCTGTGAACTGGATAGTCGTAGATAGCTGGTTCTGGCGAAAGGCTGGAATTTACCCCACCAAGACACTACCTTCTCTAATGGGAATAATACCATGACAAAAACACATCAAATCTGAATAGTTCTTTAAACTGTTTGCATTTCAGGAAATCAGTGTTCTGCTTAGCTATTTGTAACCAATATAATTTTATCTCCACTCTGCCCACTTTCTGGTAATGCAACATATTCACGTTGCTGACAAAATGAAGGGAAATCAGGATTTATGATCCACTATGCTATGGCTAATGAAGTTAGCAGGGAAAACCAAAACCAAAACCAAATCCTGTATTCTAACTGTTTGGGTTACACAGCTGCACAAATGATACATGGAAAAAAAACTGAATGTTTTAACTTTTGTTAACAAGAATAAAATGGAATAATGTTTTCATTGACTGAAAAATATTCAGTTAAATTCTGACAGATGAACATTTTCAGTGGAGAAAAGCCAAAATCAGATCCCTGTGGACAAAATTTACCAATAAATCTTGAGATTTTCAGTTATCTCATGAAAAATTAAAAAAAAAAAAACAAACTATTCAAGGAGCACAGGCTCTTCCCTGTGAAAATCCGTGTTCAGCTGAAAACTAAATTTTCCAACAGTAGTAACTGCTGACAAAGAAGTTTTGATCGGCCTAGGAAACATTGGCACCTCGTGTGCAAATGATGCAGCACCGACAGGTCTTATCCTGTGCACGGCTTCTTTGTGTAGGCCAGTGTCCAAAGGGAGAGACCATCAGGAGCTACTGGGAAGCCAGTGGGATGTGTACTTACATCTAACGAGGCCGTCCTTGGTGGGGCTTTTGCTAAAATCCTTTTCCTCCTGAATCTTCATTGATCCTACAGAAGAAGTGTTTACACTGACAGCACATTTCTACCAGCTGAGGATCTGGCCCTATTTTAGCCTTCTTGACTTCTTTTTTTGGCATGTTGCTGCAAGTGGGTTGGGATCCTGGCAGGGCGGGGGTGAACAGAACAGCATTCCTGGGCTCTTAGTAGTGTTGACCATTGTATTGATGTGAATACATAAAAACCTTCAAAGGCAGAAAGGTGACTCCCTGTCGTATGCAATGCTCCTTCTAGTCATTTCAAGCCAGAGATCATCAGCATAGTCTGGACTTGAACCCAGGACATGCTGCTTTCTCCAGTGAACAAGTGATAGAGATTATTGTAGTGAATAGTAACAGTAGATGAGGTGCTATCTTCCCCTTTAAATTGAGCCATTCAGTTTGTCATGAATGGCTGAGTATTTCTTGCTGGCATTTGGGACTTAGATTTCAGCACTGGGAATAGAGTGAATAGGATCAATGATGAAGCTGAAGCACAAAAAGAAGGAGCAAACAAGGGAAAAGGACTAAAACCAATAGAGACAAGCAATTACAAGGTGTATTAATGTACACTTGGCTAGGCTGGAAAGAGGGAAGAACTTATTGTTATTCTGCAGGATTTTTTTCCACGAAAGATAAAGGGGAGAGAAGTGAATATTTGTTATTCTGGCAATTGCAAAGCTGTGGCTGCGAAGAATAAAGAGACCTTTTAGAACATGGCAGCTGCCTCAGCCTGGAGCATGGTACTTGATACTACAATCTACCCTCCTAGCGCTTTTTGGTCAGCTTTTGAGAACAGCAAGGAGGGCATTCAGAAGGAAGACAATGACAAATGTCAAGAAAGAGAGAGGAAACCTGGAATTTAAGAGACTATTGAGTGACAGGCGGGTTAGATCAAAGGCAGACATTTACCAGGTATTTAGAATTGCAATGCTAATAGAGGTTAATCACAGCAAGCAGAGCCGAAGGGTGGATGTCTAGTCAATCATATAGCAAATATGTACATTTAATAGACACATATACATAAAATGCACACATATGTATGCATATATTGTACTTCAAATGACAGCTGGTCATTCAACTGGTCACTGCCTTCTGTGCTGTCTTTCTCTGGGTTGTTAATGGAAAGGAAGCTTTTTGCAGGCAGAGTGTTCATGCTGTCAGAGCCAGTGGGATGTTTTGGAGGGAACGCACAAGTTAGAGCTCATGTATAAATCACTGGAAAAGCAGAGTCAGAATTTGTTTCTTTATAAAAAGGAAACAAACCCACAAAACCTGTGCCCAACAAGACTCTGTCTGTTTTCATAGCTTTCAACAGAGAGAAAGGAGGATCCTTATTAAAGGATTTTTAACACCAATAAGTTTATTTTGCTAATTTTGAGGGCTGGATTTTCCAGGACCTCACTACTAGTTACACAACTAAACAAGCATCAGCTTTTCTAAAGGCTGCACCATTTTGCAAACACAGGCTCAACTCTGAGCTCTTTTGCTTACCATTCCTTTACAATCTTATCTCTCACACAGACATGCTCTCTCTTGTTATCATTCTTCCACTCATTCTTTTCCTATGCCACACACAGATTTCAAAAAACAAAACAAAAACATCTCCTATGGGAGTCTCTCTATACTCATTTTAAGGAAGAGCTGTTCTTGTTCGCCCTCTGTGGCATGTAGCAGCCCCAGATGTGTATTGCAGCAAGTACAACTACAACAAGACTTAACTATGTCTAGAATAATTCCTAATACCACAGCTATGTCTGATTTTACCAGTAAAACTCTTCTAATATCATGTTCTCCCAGATCTAGAAAAAGAAATGTTACGTATAACAAAATACCACACACAAACTATTAATGAAAGACCATAGCAACACTAAGTGAATAACTTCATGTACGTATCCAAATCTCTTCACTCACAGACTGCCAATGACGGGGTTTTTTTGCCCACAAATCAACAACAGAAGAACTAGGTCTTATTACGTGTATGGAGTAATACTTGAAATTATGGCAGGGAGGTTGGAACTCAATGATCTTTAAGGTGCTTTCCAACTCTAACCATTCTCTGATTATATGATTCTATAGGGTCTATGTCAGGAGTTTTAGTAATATGTAATACAAATAAAAGCAACTTTAAAACCCACATTATTTATCCAGGAGGTATCTTGTTTATATGGAAAGGTGCTTCCACTCTTGGGCAGTAAGCTACCCAGTTAACTGCCATCAGAAAGCAGTTTTCTCCATGTATAATGATTGCATTAATTCTTCAATAACATGAATTTTGTCTCCTTTGTGCTAGGTCCTGTATGCAGAAAGGAAAAGGATGGTAGGCATGAGAAAGGACTGGTAATGTACAGCTAAGGTAGATACGTATATATTCACCTTGTGGGCAAAGGATGCTTAGGTTGACAGCGAATCTGTGATGTCAATGCTTACGCTGCAGCAGGGAGACTCATCCCTCCAGATGAGAGAGCTGGGAGCAGTTTCTGTGCTGGGGCTTGCCGTTCTGTTCCGTAGAGCTGGCAGGGCAGGCTGGCCAACTTCTCCACCCTGCCTGTGGGATTTGAGACCCAGACAGCATCATGGGCAACCTGGCAAAGAGCAAGAGAGGGAGAGGGTTAGGGCACAGACCTGGGCTCTGAGGCATGCGGGAGACCGATGCTCCAGTGGCTGTGTGGGTAGGAAAGCACTGTCACACACGTTTTGGGCAAGTCTAAACAACCACTGCAGAAATGCTCATCTTGATACTTCCTTTTGCAGAACTGGAAGGAAGAAGAATAATGGGGGAAGGGGGAAGGGCAGAGAAAGATGCACACCCACGCATAAACCAAAGTTAATTTCTGGCATTTACTGTGAAATCACTGCAAAAGTCCTGTGGGCTCCCTTGTTACCTCTAGTCAAGGACAAATGCAAGCTATCGTTTACTGTCTCGCTGTCATCTTCATACACTATTTTTCACAGGTATCATCTAGCACGCAGATCAAAAAACACAGATGACAAAACTTGGGTATAGGGATGTGCTTGAAAGTCTTTCTGCATTAATGCAGCTAAGACATATTTCTAAATGTCTTTGCTAAATGAAGGCCTGTGGCAACATTACATTGAAAATGAAACAGGATTTTAAAAATGTTAAAAATGGGCCAAGCCCAAAATACACCAGTTTCTGTCTGGAATAGGATTATGTTAAAAATTCAGAGGTTCAGGTCTGGGGCTGGAGCTAGACGAAGGTTTAGGTCTGTCAGCACAAGCAGCCCATGGACAACTGAGCCAATATTCAGCCCCAACGGTGGAAGGCTTGTAAGTTCATTTGGAGGCAGTCTGGTCTTGCAAGAGCTCTGACATTTTGGACAGCATCCAAAAAGCAAGCAAAAAGAGGTCCCTGGATGTTTTTTTAATATTATTATTATTATTATTATTATTATTTGAATAAACCCATTGTGTGCCCTAAACAAGTTCAAATCTGGGCAGACACGCTAAAACAAAATAACCTTTCATTGTGGGAGTAGGGAAGATAGAAAACTCCAGTTTGGTCCCATCTCTAGTGATATCTATCTTAAAGCATGCTCCTTCTAAAAATGAATTAAGAATTACAGCAGCTTCTTACCAAGGCTCCTCCTAGCAATAAACAAAAATATTGCTAGGATTATTTTGCAAGAGCTGACTTTGTTAACAATTAACAGTTTCTGTGACAAGCTCTCATCACTATTTTGCCATCCCATCTGAGATTGGTGATCTGCTGGAGCACAGATCCTTGTATGCACATTCTTAATGCTGGCTGGAAACCTTTCTTCTCCCTGCACTACCCTTCAAAAAGGAGCTGTTCCCGGGCTGAGGTTTCTGTCCAGTGACATCAGTGTTCCCCTGGAAAAGCAGAGTTCACTCGGCATTTGAATCTCATTGCAAATGCTTGTCGCGTCTTTTTTGTCTTACATTTAATTTGACTTTTAGTTGCTCTACTGGTCATTTTCAAGCGTTTGTATTAACAAAAGAGTGAGAACGTGGTTTATTATCTCCCCTCTTCTATCTTACATCACTTTTGGAAAGAAAAACCAGGCAGTTTTGGCTGGAGGCTGCAGACTTAAGGAAAAAATTCTGGAGCAAAGCAGTTGTTGAAATTTTGTTTCCTATCTCAACCACAAAATAGCATACATATATACCCCTGAACCACCTTCCTGAACATTGTCTCGTGTGTAATTCTGGTAGAAAGTTGACCAGCTTTTAAACAAATTCTATATATTAGCCACTGCTCAGTTGTAGGGAGGTGAAGGGCCACTGAAACTTCAAGCAATAATTGATATCAGCTCCCTTTTCTTTCTGTAATAGGTTTTTATATGAAACAGTCATATCCACCAGGCAGAGAAACAAAGCTTCCTAATAAAAAGCAGGGCAGTGACAACTTACAGCAATGCTTTCTCCCCTTCCAAATCTGCATGCATGGTAAGGACTAGAGAGAAAATGTTCTCTGTGCTTGAGCGCACTCTCACAAGTCAGTCCTCCCCAGAGGTGATATGCCGCAGGTCTGTAAGAGGAACCCAGAGAGGGGCATCAGGTCAAGGCGCTCCTTTTCTATCCCCAGTTCCTTCTGCCTTAGGGTTTAACTTTACCACTGGCCTAGTAGCACCTCATGAAATCACAGCAAAGCTGGTCATGATTACATCCGTGCCCTGCTCATGATCTCTCACTCTTGCCCATCCAGACAAGCAAAACTGTACAACTTAGAGAACTTCAAATAAAAGAACTGAGTTCCTGATTTCTAGGAACTTTCAGTGTATTAACTGCCTCCTTCTGGCTAAAAGTTTAGTCTCTGAAGAAATGCAGAACTCCTTTTCCCCCCACATTGCTGTTATTCCCACGTCTACATATTTGTTACCGCCTCAGTAGTTCTTTCTTCATTGCTCAGATGGAAATGAGGTGGCCCAACGGGTAGGATGCTAATCAGCCTTTCTATTCAGATGTTGACTCTGTGAACTCTGCAGATCACTGCAACTCAAAGGCATGACTGCATATCAGACAGACATCCCTGATCCAGCTTGTTCAGAGGTGACCATGTCAGTGTGGCTCTCTACAAATGGGTTACTGGTATTTAGCCAAAAAACTCTGCAGCTCCCAGTGAATTTCTCCTCTAATATCAATTCCCCTGTCACCACGCCCAAGCCAGGTAATTTCAAGCCAATGCTGTATGCCAACAGCTGCCAACCTCTTGACTGCAGTGCAAAACATTGCCAGCATCCTGTTCTGATAGAAACAGAACTTCAAAATTCATGAGATCTTAATATGATTGAAAAGTCAGAAGATCCAGATAGTGCAGAAAGAGGAAATGACTCAATTCTGAGGTATTTCAAATCTAGAAGAAAATTCTGGTTGGTTTTAAGGTCAAGTCCATCCCATTTTAGCATAGAAATTCCTCTATCCTGTATGTTACAAAGAGGGGATATTTTACTCAGCCTTCGCTTATTTTGCTCTGCCTTCCCCATAACCGTCATCACCACCACGACGGCTTCATGTTGTTTCAACAGCAACTGTGGGAGATGAGTGTAAGATCCTTAATGATCAGAGATAGGTGGAGGGGGAGGTGGGCAAGGAAGTAAAAGAAAGAGGAGGACAAACACACAGGTAATAGCAATCTGGAGAGCAAGAAGTGGAAGTGGAAGACTGAGCCGTAGCTGTGAGTGAAACTAGAAACCCAGCAAGACAGATGCCATTTGACTGATGCCCACCAAACCTTGGAAATTTTAATTCTCTGAACCGGTGGTCAACACTGTTTGATTTAGTTAACTTTTCTATTATTAGAATGCATCAGCCTAGGAGGAGGAACACACACTCTGTTGTGTAATAGATTCCTGTTGTGCCCTTTGCTTCTTGGTATGCACAACCATAAAGATGTTGGCTCCCTAAGAGGTAGGACAGAAAAGTCCCGTCGTACACACACAGTTTTGAAAAGTGGGAAAGACAAATCCCATTTTTTATTTGCTTTTTACTTTTTATTTATTTGCTTTTGCTTCTTTCCCAGGCACTTTCTTCCTTCTAGGTCAGCCAGTTTAGTTGGAGCCTGTAGCAAGAGATCTATTTCTCACCAAACTCCTCTGCAGGAAAGCGCATGTCTTTAAATATATTTTTGAGCAAATTTGCCCTCTCCTCCCCCTTTCTGAATTTGGTTGTTTTATTTGTCAGCTGATAACGTGGACAAAATATTGCCTCTCCCCTACACGGGAAAGTCAGTGAAAGAGCTTCTCAGGAGTGACTGGAGGAGCTTGGGAATTCATCTACCTTGGCAGTAAAGTTCCAATTCCCCCACTTTTCTAGGCTTAATAAATTCCTGCTCTCTTCAGTAATAATAAAACAAAATCAGTCTCCTGGGGTAGAATTCACTCCAACACACTGTGCTATTTCAGTCATTCTGAGCTTCCATTGGTGGGAGATATAAAAAATGGGATGATCAACTCTTCCAAAAAAGATAAAAATAAACCCATCCTAAAAATGGTCTTCATCCTTCTCCTCAATCCTTGTATGGAATTTCTTTAGCAGTAGCTTAGTGTGTGAACAGAAAGCAGTGCTCGGTTAAGAGCACTTAGCATCTTCTGTCTTCAAGGCTTTCCAAGTACAAAAGGTAAAGATTATATGTGAGTATTGTATACCAGGTTTATAGAACGCATACATATGATTTATACTTGCTGTGCATCATTCATAGTACTTTGTAAACAGTTTGAATTTCTACTGTCCTATTTATTTTGCATACATTCCTGTAGGAAAACCAGGTTCAGGTCTCTGCTCTTCCCACATCCCACAGCCCAGCTGAGTTTGGGCAGGAAATGGGAGGAGGGCACTGCACTGCGCATAGACCACGGACAAGTTTTATGTCTAAAAGCCCAGAGTGTTCTCATCTGTGCTAGTGAAAAATCTCCATTAGTTGGAAAAAATCCGTACACCTTTAACCACAGAAGCCTAAGCACTTTGTAAAGGCCTCCACCCTCATAATGTTATTAAAGCATTTTACAGAATAGGCAATTATTGTTGCTGGGCAAGTAACTGTTTCTTTTCATTCACTGACAACTTGCAAACTATTTTGAGTTAACCTGAAACAGAAAGACAGATATATTTATATTTTTTTTTGAGGCAAAAAACAAAAAGGAAGGAAAAAATGTTGAGTACAGAACAAATTAAATGTTACAGTCAACCCAAAGTGAAATGCTGCATCTTAGAGGTAGTTGTTTTACAAAAAAAAAATTTAAAATCCAGTTGAAAGAATTGTGGTGCAATTTTTTTAAAAATACTTAATTAAATATATTTGTCAGGTTTAGTTAAATATATTAGTCACTCCTTGTGTTCAAACAGGGAAAACATGCAGGAAACTACTTTTTCTGAGCATCAGAGAGAGACACTTTTCATGCAGTTGAGGGCACCGGCAATGCACCTCCTGTTCAGCTGCAGGATCTTGTGCAACCCCACACCCACCAGGCATAGAGGATCTGAGCCATCGGCAGTACACTGCAAACATACCTTTGGAGCTATACTGAATTTGAACCTTAGTTTCAAAACTGGAAATATTGCCCCAGAAACTGTCATATACCCATATGACTACAAATCGGACAACTTTCCCACTCATAAATTCCAGTATATGAATTAATTTGAATAAAAATTTGAATATAACAGTCAATGTTTAAAAGAACTGAAGTATACTCAAGAGCACTACTTAGTCTCAGTTTGTCTGTTTAGCTTTCTAAATCTTGCATATTTGTGTATGAACAAGTTGTATGTTTAAAAATAATTGAATATACATTAAGGAGGAGTGCAGCTGCCTTATTAGGTGAAGTCAGTATTATGAGCACGTTAGTAATGAAAGACTGAAGCTAATGCTCTTAACAATTGTTTCAAATCTAGACAAAATCCTAAAATAATAAAGGAAGCAAAGATCTCCACCATAAACACATTTATTATTTCCACATGGTGTTTTTGTGTGCAAGTATATGCAACTGAGCTTGCTTTCACTAATTAGAAATGTTTCGCATTCCATACACACAATCATTGCTCACAGAAGAGGCCTCAAGGTTTGTTTTCTGACACACTGGAGAATCCAGGAACCTTGAGAAAATCAGTGTGATCTGTTTAACACTCTCTCCTTGGAGCTGGGTGACTAGCACAGTATGTTTTCTGCAAATGTTCATGAGTCTGAGCCAAAGCCCACTGAAGGAAGTAAGGTCAGGCCCCTGCAAAAGTGTATGAACGTCTTGGTTCTCATCCACTGTTGTCAATATTTCCAGGATGGTTCTTATGAACATTGACAGAAGTTGAGAGTTTAAGCTGAACAGAAAACAGGGTAACCAAAACCTAAAAGCTGATGTTATTGATCCATGTGATCCAAGATGACTACTTAAGCCCAGAAGTTGACTTCTAATGCCTAAAGAAAGAACTCAGGACAAGATTTTATCTGCTTTTAAACAATAATATCTCATTAGTTTTACTTCAACTTTAGCTGCCAAATCCCTTTAACAATCCAGACACACTACAAGGAAAAAGTATGGATTACCCCAGCCCATTAATATGGAAAAATCATTGGTGAGCAGTGTTGCTTTTGGTGATGAAAGACCTAATTTTTGTTTTTAATGAGATGTCTTAATGGTTGTTAACTGATTTAAAGTATAACTCTCTTTACTATTATACCCATGTGTATTGTAGCCCTTTGCATTCTTGGATCTGCCTTAGCTGCATGGCCCTACACATATTATCCCTCAGCTTACCCAGGAGGCACAAGGAGAATAACAATAATAATATACTTGACTAAATGCTCAGCTTCCTCATGAGAAGGGCTGGGTAAGAGCAATAAATGTTTTTAAAGTAGATATTTAACATCCTCAGAATGAGCAAAGAGCAGTGTGATGGCATCTTTTCACACCCTTAGGATAGAAAGCACAATCATGTTGCTCTTTTAACATCACGCCCAATAACATATTTTGGGGGTTATTAATTTAGCCAAACTACTTTCTAAAATTTAAACAGTCCTAAATATTGTCTGGTACAGTATTTTCTATGTGTGTGTGCAGAGTTCTAAATGCAAAGCAATCAAGCTCTTTTTTGAATGTGTAAACAAGGGAAGTAGCTTTGGAAGACTTCCTTGTAACTCTTTCCTTCACTTGCCTCCTTTATTACCTGAACATCCCTCTAGGGCAGAACTTTGCAATTGCCAGTTATTCTTGAGGAAGGAAGGTTTTAATGAATCACGAAATGAACCATTTAACTCCGAAGTCCAACACATCATTTCTTTTATACAGTTAGCCTTGTATTTTAATGATTTAGTTGTGTTTTTTCAGTAACTAATCTTATCGGGTTTTTTCTTTTCATTATTTTTTTCTCCAGTCACAGTGCTCACTTCTAAACACTTAAATTTAAAACTAAGGAGTAAGGTCTTTTAGAATATTCCTGGTTTTAAAAAGTGGTTTTAACCATTTCAGTGCTTCTCTTGCACTACACCTGCTGCTCTACCTACATATTACAATACTGGAACCAGTGGAAACTTAGAACATGTGCCTCATATGTTCAGTGCCACAGCAGGCAATGACACCTTTTTGAGTACATGCACTAATACAAATACTGTCTTGTGATCAGTAAAATAAAAATTTTGCAGTAACACATCTGTAAGATGCACAATTTGAAATAAAAAGCAAAGGCATCACTCAAGGACTATTGACCATGTTCACATGAATCTCTCAGAGCAGTCAGGGAGAAATAACATACAACTTCAATCAAAGTCTCTGTCACCACCTTCCTACATGACCATGGAAAACTCTGTAAACACTGCATTTTTTCCAAAAGGATTCAAGTGGAAAATTTACAAATCTATTACTGTTTCTGAAGTCCCTCTAACTTACAGTGATTGCAGACACCCCAAAAAGCTCTACTGAAGTCAGTGAAGAGAAACCAAATAAATTATTTTTCCTAAGAGATCCCTGAGAACGATGGGTTTGAAAAGAATGTACAGAACATGCAGGTCCACCTTGAGTTGAGCTGCCCATGCTTTCTGAAAAAACATCAAGGTAAATTTCATAACTCCTTTTGCCCGTAGAAGCTCCATCTGCACTGGCTCTGTTTGTCAGAGTGACCAAAAGGATCAAACAAAACCTACTCTTTAAGGCCTTCAAAGATTATGAGGAAAGTACTAATATCATAGAGTCATAGAATGGTTTAGGTTGGAAAGGACCTTAAAGATCATCGAGTTCCAACCCCCGTGCCATGGGCAGGGACACCCTCCACTAGACCAGGTTGCTCAAAGCCTCATCCAGCCTGGCCTTGAACACCTCCAGGGACGGGGCATCCACAGCTTCCCTGGGCAACCTGTGCCAGTGCCTCAGCCCCCTCACAGTGAAAAACTTCTTCCTAATGTCTAGTCTAAAGCTACTCTCTTTCAGCTTATACCCATTACTCCTTGTCCTATCACTACACTCCCTTATAAAGAGTGCCTCCCCATCTCCTACATATTTTTCTTTTCCACAAATAGGACCTACTACAAGTCCATTTCATACTGCCATAAATTAGAGCAGTTTCAAAATTTGCTCTCATTTATATTACCTATTGAACTAGTATAATTTTTTTAACCATTCCTTTGGGAAAATGTTAACCCAAACACTCTTGAAGCCAGTCCCTACCCTCTAGAGAGATCATTGTCAAGTCTTTTGAAGGTATAGTTGGAAATGTAATGTTTTGGTAAGCCCTGCTTCCAAGGAAGAGGGTTTTCTTTAGTTAAATGGTTTTCCCTTAGCCTTAAAGCCAATTTTGTGCAACATTTTTCCAAGCCAGAGGGTGCCTATGCCTTTGTCCTGAGATAGCGTTTGATACAAGTAAATGGGTTTAGTTTTCAGAAGAGCCTATGGAGTCAGACACTCAATTTGCAACAAGTTGGAAAGTGTTATGAATGCCATAGTGCCCCTGAACACCCCAGCCAAAATATTTTCCCAAAGAGTCTTTCAAACATAACAAAAGGGAGGCTTCACTTCCTGCTAAAAAAGCTGTAAGTTGTTTAGACACAATGGTTTCTGGAGGTAAAGAAACCTGATTCTCATTTGATGACAATCAGCAAAACCATGGGATCAGAAGGGCCCTGCTCTGTACAGTCAGCACTGACACTGGTGGTGGTCTGCCCCAGAAGGTGCAGCTCTGGCAACTGTAGTGGTTGCCACGCGACTATTACTTGTGTCTTCAAAATAGTGGCTGCTCTGTACTGATGTAATTCAGAACTGATGGCCACATCCCCTGAAAGTCTTCTTTGTTGCTTAAAAGTGGATAGCTATGCTTAAGGCAGCCAAGTCAGCCCACAATAAAGTTCTCAATTCTGACACCTTCATCTCAAGAAGGATCTTAATCCAAAGCCAGTCACTTAAATCAAGAGATGTGCCTACACTAGAAGTGGCAAGCTATTCCCAATGTTTATTCAAGGGTTTAATCTAGCTCTTACGAAAACCTCAAGGAGTTTTCCCATGGATTTGAAGAGGGTAAAACCAAGCATTCGAGTGGTGGCACAGGTGTGATTTAGAAACCAGATGTTCATGGATGTGCCCATATGTCAGTCTTCTGGTTGCTTTGGAAACTGTTTTCATGCTCCACAGAGCAAAATCTAGCCTGAGATTTTCTGCACCTAAAAGAGAAAGCTTTTACATGAGGAACTGATACAAAGCTTCCCTGGCTCTACAGCTGCCCATGCGATAGACTTCTGACCATCAGAAATGGGATCCAGGGACGAGGTTCATGAATACCAGGGGGGCTTGCTTCAAAACGTTTTTTAAAAATACAATTGTAAAACAAGTCCAGTTGCCCAAAGACATATTAGTGAGAAAGGCTGCTAGATACTAACACTGTACTGCAAGTGAAAGCTTGTGAAAAAATACAACTAGACAGACCTCCTTGGAATGAAGTCCTCTTGGTACATTGGTACCCTGCGATCAAGCACATTGTAAACAGAGAAGGAAATTTCATTTTGCACTGGCCAGGCTTTTGAAGGAAAAAATGAACTCTGACACTCGAGGAAGAGAAGTTGTACAGCTGTATAAGTACAGATGTATGTAAAAGGGTTGTCCTCAGAAGCAAAAATGGAATAATAATCTTCCACCTAGAAGATTACTGCTTCAAGATTTATTTAACAGAAGTTGCTACTTAAGATAATTTGTGCACTGTGCGGGTGGCTATGTGCACGCAGAAGTTATGAACACTGAGCAAAGGGGTTGTGAAGAGACATACCTGTGGCCTTGGCTGGTTTGGCAGGTACATCCAGGAGAATATGTACATGCATTGCTAGTTAAAGAAACAGGGGTTGGGAGAATTGCTACAATATGTTGTAAGATACAAATATGTGTTAAGCTTTACAAGACTGCCTTGAACATCTTGGATGATAGGTGCGGTGTACACAAGTATGCACTACAGGTATAGGCACTATTGGAGGGACAAGGACTAGTGAGGCTGTAGCATACATGTACTGAGGTGATGGGGTTAATGTTGGATAGCAAGATTTTGCTACCAATGGCTGTAGTACTTGGAAATTGATATCTATAAAGGGGTGATTGCATAAGAGAGGATGTTGTTTCCTGTTTGACGCAGCTTCGGCACAGCAGGTGCATTGTTATTTTTCTTCTTTGATACTTATGATTTGATTTCTTTAGTGTGAAATACAGTGTAGTGCTGGGGGGCAGTCAAAAGACAAAACAGAGCTTGCATTTCAAAAGGAGAGAGATGTTTTGGGTACCACCTGACCCAAGTACTTGCAGCTCATACCCTCTGGCTGCTCAGACACATGGATCAGCATTGTGGCAGGGCTCGTTCATCAGCTTCGCATCACTTGGTAAGACTGCATTTACTCAAATGATGACTGAATTAGCGCCTGAGTGACATTGTGACACCAGTCACAAATCTCACCATCCGTGGCCAGAAGCATCAGGCACAGGAGAATGAATATCTCTGCTTAGTTCCAGGGCAAAAGAAATATCAACTAACTCTAACCTTTTCTTTCCCATACTTCTGACCCACAAAGAGCCATCCAACTTCTGCTGATAACAGTTTATTTCTTACTAACTAGAGACTCTGCTTTCTGGGCATCTCTGTGCTACATACGGCACTAGGTAAAGACAAAAAATACAAATCCTGGTCCCAGCCCCAGGATGCTCCTCCTGTGGCAATCTGGAGATTATTACTTGACACTTTACAACTCATCACCATCATGCAGGGCATTTCTTGCTCTGAAAGGTGACTCCCTATGGATAACACATGAAGAACTGGAGAGTCAAAGCACTAGGCAAAGATTTAAGACTCTCAGTGAGTTTATTATTAGAGTTAGAAAACAGCAGCATCACTCTTTTTCAGATAAGTAAACCTAACACAGAGATGGGGTTGAAACATGCCACCAGGGACTTGCAGAGCTCACAAGGAACCTGATTAATCTCTAACAGTAGAGAAATAGAAAAGGGATGGTCTATCTGAGAGATGTTACTTTCTCTTTTGCCTTACTTGCATTTAAATATTATATGCAAAAAGATGACTATACCATCTTTAAAACAAGAAATAGCAACAGTGCTGAAGTAATTGCCTAGGCCAGGACTGAGCCACACAGAGACATACAGAAACTCTTTGCCATCTTTTTGCACTCATTAAGCATAACTCCAGCTCTTGCCAAAACCCCTGTTAAAATTTCTGTCTGCAATATTCCCAAAATATCAGTGAATTCATACTTATTTTGAGCAAACACAGAAACCAGATTCCAGCAGTAAAATAGCAGAGTTTGTGAATGTGGGTCAGAGTTAAGTTTGTTTTCACACAGAAGCAGATTCTCACATGAAATTATGGAGCACGATTGCTGGGAAAGAAGGAGTGAAGACACAGAACAACAGAGGTCATAAAGGAGGCTCTTGTGAGCAGCCTGGACTTTAGGACCTCTCCTCATCAGCAGGGGCTACAGAACCTGAACTAAGCCATGGGTAATTTTATGATTAGAATAGTAAAATAGCTGAGACCTCAGCCAGTTTAAAACTTCCGTCCTTCAAGCTTTACATTCATAAAATTTTAAGGACTGAAATCCTAAACTGGAATACATCGTGGCTGCTTTACAAGCATAACATCTAAAGGGCTCGGTAGAGCCAGGGTCCGTTAACTTCCACTGCCCTGCAGAGCTGCTAAACTCCAGAGGGTTTCTGGGCTCCTGGGCTGGACCACACAGCTCTTGCTGCCCGCTGAGGCTGACAGGCTCCACGGGGCTCCCCCATCTCACTGATGTAATGAGAGGACCCGTCCCTTGTGAAAATCAAGGGTAAATGACTTCCAGTAAAGAAATTTGCACCCAAATAGCTATATTGATGCCTGTATTCCCACATTACTGTTTTGATAAAATTAAAGCAGGGCTCATTTCCTTTATGTAAACAGGGATTCAATCTTTCCAAGGCAGTGTCAGCACTTGAACTTTGGTCTGAAGTGGTGAAAAGTGCTAATCTCTTTGTGGTTTAGGGTGGAAAAAAGTCACAGTTTACTGTATGCTCATGCTCTATTTCTATGTGAATGCTGAAGTTCCCATTGAAAAGGATGCCAAAGACTCGGGAAAATAGTACTTTTTCATGTAAGAAAACTCCTGTAATTTGAAAAGTGCAGATGAGAACATTTTGGAGAAAAAATTCCAGATTTTTTTTTTCTCCTATAGTGCCACTAGATTCAGAGGAAAATCTTACTGCTTTGAAAAAAATGGAAGTGTGAAAGAGGAGTTTGGATTGAAAGGTTTGCGGGCTTAATTCTAGATATTTTATTGATGCTTCCATCCTAGATTTTCTGAGGTGGCTGTGCAAGATGAATGTGCAATGCCGATTGCCAGCCTCCTGTCTTAACTTTATTATGCAGAGCGCTCACAAAGTGCTAACTAGAGCCCATTATTCAGTCCATTCAGCTCACACCTGGTTCTTAGTGAGATGTTACACTGCTTTAACACAATGAACTATGGCTTTATAGTTCTTCGCTATTTCCTCCTCCCTCCAGCTTGAGAAACCACACTTCATTCAATGGCTAATGTTGGCACGGGAGTAATAACCTTAATTTATAGCAGCAAGTAGGGACATCTGGACAGGCCAG